>NW_010402806.1:23771-27861 GCF_000710305.1 Buceros rhinoceros silvestris | reverse complement strand
AATGCTTCTCCTCTAATGCACATCCATTACCACAGCAGTTACCAGGAATAAGGGAAGGGGGACTCAGCATAGCAAGGGAGTAGAGTTAAGAAGACTACAGGCACAACTCTACCATGAGAAGTCATGTGAGAAGTCCCCTATCTAAAATAGGGCTGAATTTACCTTTAACCTAAGTTTCATTTTGGAAAGTGATGCATAGTGATAATAAGTGAAACAGTAAGAAAGAACAATAGGTCAGCTCAGACCACAGTGGAGAATTGTGGCAACTTGTTGTGATATTTGGCACTCAACCTCTTCCGTTGAGGGTCACTTTTACACGCAATCTAATATAGATGATGCAAAATGGCACTTTATTATGTACTGAACAGAGTTATATAGTGTCCCACTAAGCCTCGCCCATCGTGGGTGGTTACTGCATTCCTGTAACGTAAGCACGTAAGCACGTAATCTTCCGACCGCCCACACTGCCACCCAGTGTTCTGCAACAGAGAATGATAATCTAGAAACTAAAACATAATGCCCAGGAGGCACTTCACTGGCATTTTATATTACAAACATCTTATCTTTCAGTGAGAGTTAAAATTATGTATATTTTTTGTTTGAAAAAATAAGCATTTTTATAATTACAATAGCTAGAGCCTTTAACAAAATAAGATTATTTTTATCAAAGATTTAACCAATACATGAATTTTTCATTGTTATTATTTTTATATATGTATGTGTGTATATATATGCACATGTAAAAGGATACAATCTATACACACATAGCTGCTAAATAAATACATGACAAACACAGGAAAAAAGGTCAGTCAGTCGAGAAGAAAACACCATTACAAATATTTTGTCATTTTTCAAAGAACAGTACCTCTAAGCCAACATTCGGTCTTAGGAAAAAAAAAAAGTAATAGATCCTTCACTAAATAGATTCACTGCGAGTTTCACACATGCTTATACTAAGCCATTGATAAGATCAAGTTCCCGAATTCAGTGGAGTCTTTCAGCTGCCATGTACTAATTTTGAGGAAAGAGGAGACACATTAACTCTGTGTCACAAGAGCTCCAAAATGTCCATGAAACAGAATCACCTCTGCAGAAATCTCTTAAATTTCATGCTGAATAGAAGCCTTCCCTATTACAGTTTGAGTATTAGTCATAGTAAGTTTCTCAGGAGAACAACGCTACCTCTACTGATTTTATCAAGCCCTTTTCTTGCAAAATATTTCACTGAAAGTAACTGGAACCTAATGATGCTTCAGAGGAGTCTCTATGCAAGAGAAAGAAATAATAGGGAGAAATGTTATGTTTGAGACTATGCTTTCTTTTCACAGGATCCTTAGACATCCAATGGGAACTGTCAGAGCCACCAATCAATTAATTTTCTAATCTCTCTGTAATTAGTATTTTTTCTTCTTCAATCCCTGTTTGGCTCCTTTGTAGCAAACAGATGATTTTTCACTTGTTTTGATTTCCTTCATTTTATAATATCCTAAAATGCAAAAGTGGAAGAAAAAAGGGAGCAAGTAATAATGGAACAAAATATATAGCATGTTTATTCTTTAATTCCTTGGAACATGATAAGCTCAAGAAGTAGTATACTAGGAAATTGATTTTGTCTGTCCAAAACACATAAAAGTGTGAAGGTCATGTTGGCAGTCTGCCCTGCATTGCTGTTAAACCCTGCAATACTCATTTTGACCTATTTCTTATCATTCCAGTAATTTCTTCACACATTGTACTGAGTTCACGGACTGCTCTTACAGTATTCCACAAAAATACTTGCAGAGGCACAGAATTTGAAGCAGTCACCTGTACTACTTTTTCCTAGAGATCTAAATAGGGCACGTGAAGCCATCTTGAGGAAAAAAGGCATGATGCAGGCAAAATAAAAAGAAAGCATGAAGATGAACCAAAGTGTACTAAAACAACAGTTAGACAGACATCTCACTTCTCCATTGCAAATTTGGACTTGCCAAAAAATTAAGAAATGCGAGTAGTAAAGATGACTTTACGACTGCTGCTATGACTGAATTGTCAGGGCTGTTTAAGAATTTTGGTTTTTAACCTCATTCAGCTTTGTTGATTAACCTGTTTCTCCTTGTAAAATTAATTACAGCATCTTGTGTCTCCATTGTATAATTTTATCAAGGAGCTGACAAATAACGGTGGTGGTGATGGTCCACACCCAAGTGGAATGTAAAATACCGTTTTCCTCAAACAAATTGCTGAAATTGTTAATCTTGATCTAAATGCCCATAATAACTGTTTTGTTCTCTGTGGCAGTTGGGAGAAAAAAAAATGTCTTCCAGAAAGCATTTTGGCAGCCAATCTGCTTGTTAATAAAACCTGGAGAAACATTTCTGATTAATATAAATTACTAATTCCACTTTTAATGCCTAAACGTGACAGTGACTAATTTACACAGTTTCACTTGAGCTGCCACTGAGTATTTCAAGTGAGACTGTGAACAGAAAATGTTGTTGCACTGGTCTATGTTTCTAAGCAAAGCTACCACAGGTGCAGCATGACAGGTGATGCAGAAACCTCTAGCCACACTGGCTGATCGCTCTGCTCAGGCTGGAGGGAAAGGGTCAACAGTGAAAGCTACCTAACGCCCTCCTATTGTAAGTTGGAAGTGGCATGTTTTGTACAAACATGGGAGCCAGTTACAATAAACTGTGAAGCTACGAGGTTGCTTGTGCTACACAGTCAGCAGCATTTTTTAGTGCTACATTGGGAGACAGCTAAACTCCTCTCAATTTAAGTTCAAAACTCAGCACTGCAGAAATGCATGTGGGCTGGAACGTGGGTGCTTCAGAGTGCACCAGCAAACAGCTGTCGAGGAGATGCTTCATTCCTCAGAGGTAGTTCTGGGATCACACAGATTATTCCAGTGAGACCCAGGTATGAGATAAAGCACTATCAATGATGAGAAAAAAAGAAATCCATATTTCAAGGCTTCAGACGACTGGTTTGACAACCAACAGCTTTGTCTTGTTATAAACATACTTTAAATGTATTCTTACACATCATTATTAATTTGAAACTCAGGTAGCACTATAATTTGTCTGCTTATATTAAATAATTTTTAAAGTGAAATAAATGAAAATTTCAGAAACAAGACTGCTAAACAATAATGTACCCATGTCAATTGCTCATGTCTGAATTACACAACACTGTTATCTTCAACACCACAACTGTCATCACTAGAACATATTTTTATTTCCATACAAACCTCTTCTCCTCTCTCTCAGTCTCAAAGAAATACATTTTCTACCTTGCTGACATGCCTACGGAGTTTTAACTATGCCATTACTGCCTTCTACGTCTTGATGCTGTTTACAGAAAGGACCTAAGAATGTCAGATCCCCACCTCCATGAAACACCAATGGGAACTCCCATCCCCTTGGGAAAAAGGAGTTCATGACTTTTCTGTGCATCATCAACCAGAAGCAAAGAGGTGTTAATAATAAACCCTCTTCAAGAGGAGACGCTGTATTCCTCACCCAAGATGAAGAAGACAGACACGTCTTTTTCAGCCTACAGCTACTTTCTTTCTGCTCAAGATTTCTCAGGCAGAAATACATTCACATGTGTACAGACAGCAAGCCCTGCTGCAGCTGCTGCTAGGGATCCTGAATTCAGTCCCTATACAGGACCCTATGCTGTAGGATAGCGCATTCTTCAATGCCTCACAGCTAAATATCTTCTGCAAACCCCCAAAATACTAGAGAGAAGTATTTTACATAGAGTTTTTAATGATACAGGCATCAAGATGCAGGAAGACGACCCAGTATTACAAAAGCAGATGTGTCAAAAAACATGCAAGAAGAATCCAAGCTCATACCCTCACAATATTCCCACCTACAACTCTTAAAATGTAATATCATAGAATCATAGAATCATCTGGTTGGAAGAGACCTTAAAGATCATCGAGTCCAACCGTTACCCCTGTACTGCCAGGGTTCCTACACCATGTCCCTCAGCACCACATCCACACGGTTTTTAAACACTTCCAGGGATGGGGACTCCACCACCTCCCTGGGCAGCCTGTGCCAATGCTTACTAACCCTCTCTGCACAGAAATTTTTCC
>NW_010402806.1:0-23748 GCF_000710305.1 Buceros rhinoceros silvestris | reverse complement strand
GTAAAGAAATTTTTCCTGATATCCAACCTAAACCTCCCCTGGCGCAACTTATGGCCATTCCCCCTCGTCCTGTCATTCTTAATATGGGAGAAGAGATGGACCCCCACCTCCCTACAACTTCCTTTCAGGTAACTGTAGAGAGCAATAAGGTCCCCCCTGAGCCTCCACTTCTCCAGACTAAACAGTCCCAGCTCCTTCAGCCGCTCCTCATAGGACAAGTTCTCCAAACCCTTCACCAGCTTCGTTGCCCTTCTCTGAACCCGCTCCAGCACCTCAACATCCTTCTTGAAGTGAGGGGCCCAAAACTGGACACAGTATTCAAGGTGTGGCCTCACCAGTGCTGAGTACAGGGGGACAATCACTGCCCTGCTCCTGCTGGCCACACCGTTCCTGATACATGCCAGGATGCCGTTGGCTTTCTTGGCTGCTTGGGCACACTGCTGGCTCATGAATATAGGTTAAACCTTTCTGGTGTATTTTTCTCTGAACACATTTTGAATGCCACCATGACTGAATCATCAGGGCTCTTTAAATTGATTAATACACTGCCATTCCGATTATCCTTCAAATAATTAAGATCATTTCTCCCCCAGAAGATCAGCAACAGCAATGTTATTCTCCATATCCATCTTTGGGAGCCTGGTTACTTTTGTGCATAGAGGTATGGCAAAACTGAGATTCTGATACACCTTCAAGCCATTCTCAATTCCCTAAAGCAGTGCTGTATCTAGCTGGCTATACCACTTGATACTTTAAATATTAAATATCCATGATGTACAAGGGAAGCCAGGGATATCTTAGAGGCATTAAAAATCTCATTTGGCCAATAATGTAGGTCTGAGGATGACCTACTGCTTTCCTGAGGGAATGTGGAAACATTTGGAAGTCTGAAAAGATTTTTTCTGTATTTTTTTCAGAATAAAGCACTTTTATGCATTTCTGAATACTCTGTGAAAAATCTTATTCTACGTGATTTATATTGACTTGCCAAGAATCTTGGAGGTAGGAGTCTTAGCTGCACGTGCCATTTTTCAGCCCAGAGTCTTGGCCACCTTGTCTGAATTGTATGAATTACTGGGGAATAAAAAGTTATTGAGAGTTCTGTAATATTCTGTTTTACGGTCTCCTCTAGTATCAGAGGGTTAGATAGCTTAGAGACAAATTTGCTTCTTTTTAATCCAAGTTTTTATGAAAATATGGAGTTCAATGTTGAATATGAACTTCTGAAACAATATCAACAGTCAATTGCTCAGCATGTGGAAGCTTTTTTTTACTGAGGGAATTTGGTTTTGGTTTGTTGGTTCCAGGCATGCATACATTCTCAGTTTGTATCATGACACACAGTAAGTATCGGCAGAGAAAGTGCTGCCTTGGTGAGTTAGCCTGAGGAACAGGGAGACTAACACACTGACGACTTGGAGGCAATGAAGTACAACATTGTTATTCCAAATGTCACCAGTACGTTATTTCCATTTCTGTTGGCATCTGCTCCATGTTAAAAAATGCATACTTCCAATACAACAGCTCATTAAACAGGTTTCACTTTGCTCAGAAATCAAATTAGACCACTGTTACAGAGTTGTAAGTCCTCAGATAATTATTAATAATACTCTCCACCTCTATGAGTTCTTTCATCCAAGGAATCTACATGCTTCAGTTTATTAATCTCATAACATACTGGTGAAGTAACACTGCAAGGAATCTCACCCATCACTGAAGTGCAGACACCTCTGAGGTAAACTGTAGCTGTTGAAAATCAGCACTGATTTAAAGCAAGGAATGATGCATAGTCCATCAGGATTTAAAGGGCTAAGCGCAATTCATTCAGTTGTACCTCCAGCAGAACACTGGAATTTAAAAACTTAGTTTTAAGAAAGTTGCAATGGGATTTTTACAAGAATCACAAATGTTAAATATTACAGTAATCCATAGGCACTGGTATGGAACATTTAGTCACCATTTCCACAAGGCAGGTGTGTCATGTATGGCCCTTATCAAGTTCCTAATGCTTCTTTGGGGTCTTTTATCCAAGGACTATCCAATCTGTGTTTTTCCATGTTTGTGATTTGATGATCACATAACAACATTCAAGACATCCTTTATTTTCCTCCAAAATAAACTTGCCTTTGTCCAGCATGTTAGAGGAGGAAGAAAAAGAGACAGAGATAAGAAAACTTTGTTCCTCATCCTTTCTGTCTGCAGGCACTTCCTCATTCTTCTAACATCCAAAATCAGTACTTCAGTAGAAACACAAGTCACCAGTCTTCCTACAGGGGTAAAGAGCTTATACAATATGTCCATGAGATAGCTTTCAAAGGTGCAGATACATAGTGTATTCTCCCCTCTATTATATTTCTGCGCTATCAGGATCTTAATGGCACTTGAATTTTTGAAGCACATGAATCTGAACCATCTTCTTTCAACTCGTCATCTGAAAGGCATTCAGTCCCTTTGAAAAACTCAAATAATAGAGACTAACACTTCCGTGGGTTCTCTCTTCACTTTCTTATATGGATTTCTCCCAAGTCCCAAATTATTCAACAGCTTTTAATGCTCCCTTTGAGGATTCTAAACACACTACCAATGTCAAAATCTATTAGACACTGGTGATTGTTTTGGCTTTCTTTTTAGCAGGACCAGCACTTAATTCTTCTGATGCTTTCTAACAGAAACCACTCCTTTAATCTACACATTAGGCTAAGCATGAATTCCCTTTCAAAGGTCACCTTCCTTGCCTGTCCAATGTTATCACACAAAAATATTTTTTGAAGTACACATTTATCAAACCCTTTCAATTGCTTTGATTTCATTCGGAACATCTTGAGTGATTATGGTAAAACAGCTATCAAAGCAGGACTCATAAAACAGTGGCATCTCTGAGCCCACTGCTGCCAAAGTAGGATCAGTTTTTATGCTTATCAAATCTTGACTGAAAGGTTAATGGGGGACCTGGCAATAAACGATATTTCCCCAAAAGAAAAGTGTAATTAACATATTTAAAATGTTTGTAATTCTCTTAGCATCATTTAATAATGTTCTTAATCCTCATTTTTTTAACTTTTGATGCTAACCAGGATATCCGGAGAGGACGTTCCAAAATGGATCTTCTTACCTCCTGTCTTCAAAAAGCAAGGAGAAAACACAAACACCAGCAGTACCTGCATTTAACTAACACCTGTCAAATGAAAACAGACAGGTTTCTTTTCACTTGATAAAATACAAATCCAGACTTCACTTCCAAAGCAAAATATCTGTTACTTAGGCCAACCGTTTCCACAAGCAGAAACAATTTTTAATAATTTAGCCTACAGAGTAAACATAGTGACTTCACTGTCCCCGGTATACGTTGAGAATACATGACAAGACTTGTTATCAATCTGCTCTTCTCATTTCTCTAGAGCTCACACAACTCTCTAAAGCTGAAGTCTGATCTTTGTCCCAAGCCAAATCTTTTGAGTCCCAGTATTGACAGATTCAAGGGGGGGAAAATACCCAAACCAGGCTTTTTAGAGTGTATGTTATCGATATGAGGGAAAGAAAAAACCCACACCCAAACAGGGGTTTTGATGAAAGATCTTCTCATGCAATTGCATACTGTGTTTAGTGGAAAAAGGAAAATAATCTGTTTTCATATATGAATAGCCTTATTTTGTCCTATAAAAAAAGGTACAATGGGTCAAGAAGCCGAACAGAGACTCAGCCTAGGACTTTATGAACATGTAGCATTGGAAGCGTACAGAATGACCAACTGCTTGAACAAGCAGATACACAAGGTACGCAAATGGGTGATTTTAAGAGATGTCCAGTCTTTATCGTAACTGCAAATGGAAGAACAGAAACTGCCAGAAATACAGAGCATTGCCATCAAAATAGAAACCAATTTCTTCCCCACAACTGTAAGGACACTCTGAAGAAAAATCAGTATTAGGTGCATTGGTAAACACCAAGAAGCAATTCTCCTCTACATAAAAGCAATTTTAAATTCAGGCTGACAGTGTCTTTACATTTATATTGGTAAACGCATAGATAAAATGTCCATTGTGTTTTCTTTGAATTTCCAAGATGGTATAATTTGCCAGTTATGTCAAAGTCAGTTTCCTGATTAAGAGATTTATCTTTACTTGTATGACTGCTTAAAAAGAAACTCTAAGTGTTGGACAGAAATCCTCCCCCCCCTCAAACACCAAAGCATTTCTAGAGTATTTCTAGAGTATTGCTAAGTATTGCTAGTTAAACATTAATGTGCTACCCCAGCTGGGATACAATAACGAAAGTAAAAGCTGACTTCTCAGAAAAAGGACATAATCTAACCATTAGCCAAACTGTCTACAGTAACCTTTGACTGATTTTAATACTCTCCAGAATGCAACTGACAGTGACACTGGTTTCTTCACATTATCTCCTCTTTCAGCAAGAATTTCGTCAAGACAGACTGAAAACCTGAGAAATACTATAGTTATGCCCTTAGACAACACCTCCTAACAGCACCAATTGGTTCTGAAAGAGTGGGATTTCCCGGTCTACAAGAAGATGCAAAAAAGAGAGAAGTGTACATTTTGGGGGGACTCACATTAACCTCTTCTGATAGGTCGAGATTACAGTTCACAGTTCTTCTGTTTTGTGCTCACTTTACATCAGTCTAAACCTCTGGCAAACATGCAAAGATCCCTAAATCAAATAATCATCTTACAGTGAGTTTGCTGGCTCACACAAAACATTGATATTCCCAAACATTAAGCTGGTGTTCGAGAGTGAGAGTTACGCAGCTGTTTAATACATCTTTGAGCACATGAAAAATACCAAGTAACCGTTAATAAACTACTGTGTAAAGATTTCTCAGGAGTTTTCCCCCATATAGTATTACAGACTATTCAACCTCGCCTCTATGAAGTCCCCCTTCTTAACTCTTGCTATGCCAAAAAACAATCCTAGAGGAGTAACAGCCAAACTGGCAATGTGGGAAGCTATTGCAGGATCCTAAGTCAAGAAAGCTTTCGTTAAGTCTAGTTAATTTCCATAAAAGTGAACAGTGCCCTTCCTATGCTAACTGCTGATTTGTAAAGGGATATGTACAGTTCCTCTCTGTGCATTAGACTTCTAAACTCTGCCCACAATTCTTTATTAATAATCACAAATCCTTACGATGACCACCACCAAGCAGCAGTGGTTTCGTGTCTTCCCCCATCTCCCCAAATTCAGTCGCTAGGCCACCTGGAGAAAGCATTTCAGCTCAGGTTCTACCACAAGGATCTCAGGTGGAAAGAAGGAAACAGGAACAAGGCAATTTGATAATAAAATTTTAAAAATACGCTTACAGCTTTCAGACAAAAAGCCAGTAACCCTTGCAAAAATTAACCTGGTCATGAAACATGGAATTGCACAGGACAGACGAACTGCTAGAGGACTGTAGAAGAGACTAAAAAACATAAAAGCACAAACAAATGCTCAGCACTTAAACATACACTCACAAAACACAGCAGAAGGGATAATAAATTCTGTTAACAAAACTGTCATCATTACTGCCTCAACCAGAGTTCAGCTAGAGACCTTATTAATAAGATAAGCTAACTACCCACTAACTGGGCAAAAGTAAGACAAAAAGAAATGGAGGCATTACAATTTTTTTCTACTACTTCTTAAGATCTTTTGAATTAGAAGAGCCTCCAGAGGTGTGCAGATAGTTGCAGAGCGATGGTCCAACTTTTCTGTTAGAGAAAAATGACAGCAGGATTCTAAGAGTTTCACAGTTTTTGGAACATGGTGATAACAACTTCCAGTCACAGAGATGGAACAAGCTAACAGAAGACAGACAATTTTATATTTGAAATTATGAAAATCACAAGTTCTATATAAGCAGCAGCAAAGACGTCAGCGTAGAATGTCATTTGAATAAAAGCCCTCAGGAGATTAAAATCAGAAATTAAAGGAAAAGAAGGAATTAGTGCAGAGAAACAAAGATGACAGGGAACAAAGGCAAACATTAAGAAAATCAAGAAAATAGATAATAGCAGGTTCCCTGGGAATATATTCTATGAGAAAAAGGAGTATGGGAAAGCTGGATATTATTAAGAAGTGTATGTACAACTGTAAGTAAAACTTTACCAGCTCAGTTCCTTAATTTAATCACAATATTAAGAACTCTTACAAAATATTATCTATAACCATAATTAAATTCAAATCATAAAAGCATACTATCCTGGTGTGGTCAGAAGCAATATGGTTACAACAAAAGCTTCCCAAACTGACAGTCAGAAGCTTCATGCAAATAAATGGTGACAAAGATAGAGATGGCAACACATCACTAAAGGGGATAAAAAGAATCAGCATAAGCATTTTGAAATAGACACACGCATGAGATGAGATAAACTTGAAAGAAGCAGCTATAAAATGGTTACACAAATAAACCACAGGTAAGACAATAGGATTTTTAAAAGAATAAAGGAAATCTTTTCTCAGTAAGAATGAAAAAAGAACCACTTACAGTTATGTTTACCTACATTACATGTAAAGTCTGCTAACTGCTATCAAAAACCTTCAACATCTGGCAGAGAACAGGAGAGCAGCAAGGGAACTAAAGAGGAGCAGAACTGCCTGGTCTTTCTATGAAATCACAATATTCATAGTGATCAAATGACTAAATAAACAGTACACATAAAATCTTGGAGGATAAGATGATAAGACCAGCATAGATTTCTTAGAAGTAAATAATGTCAAATACCGAATTCTTTGATTGAGTAACAGGACACGACTGCTCAGAGAAAAGCATGTGCTACAGCTTATTATCACTACATCAACGATATTACATCAATGCTTTCAAGAAAAGAGCAATGTGGTCTAGCTTAAAGAGACACACGAGCTTGATTCCGAAACTGCGGTCAGGATTCTGCAGTAATCTGTACCAGTCTGGCACTAGCCATGTCTTAGTTTTTTTTACTTCAACAGCTCAGATGTATATTTGCAGAGTTGCTACCGGTATTTTATTCAATACTTATCATAATAATAAGAATGAAACACCCATAATTAAGTTAATGAAAATTATACCCTCATTTTGAATTACATAATTATTAAACACAATATATTTTAGGTTCCCCCATCTTTCATGCTCATCTCGCTTTGCCCAGTACCTCATCTTGACCTGCATGCCCAAACTTATGTTCCCTTCCAAAGGACATAAAAATCGCTGTCATACCACTAAGTATTTATTTTCTGCTTTCTCTATATTTCTTTTGCTTCTCTTTCACTAGTAATACTGGTTTTTGCCTGTTTTCAGGCTAACATACACTAATCTGAAGTAAGCATTTACACAGACTCAGGTAAAAATTGAGACTTCAGGTCATGATCTATTATTTACTTTCCCCCAGTCCTTCACTCTGCACTCCCTTTCTAACTAAAAGTTAGTTTCTCTGTAAATATTTAATACCTTTTCAAAAGTAAACTGAACCAGTACTTGTTGATCGCATGTTTGCAAATTTGATAGCAGATAGATTTTTTTCCTGTATGTTCCTAGAATGATCATGCAAAGAAGGGAGATCCAAGTTCCTCTGAGCTATATATGAAGACAAAGGCGTAACAAAGGAAAGTGGCATTTTCAAAACCAGTAGTTCAGAAAAAGAGAAAGTGATTGTTCTGAAACAATCGTATTTCCTGAAAATAATGGAAGCAAGACAGGCAAGTCACATCTTTAAACGGTAAACTGCAAAGATTTCAAAAAAACCACCAGACAGTAATTAAGCTAAATACCTAACCAACTAATTCATATTTCTGTCTTTCCAGAGGTCTAGACTACACAACACATTTTGTAAAACTTAAAACAGAATATAACAGACTGATGTTACATAGTCGGCTTTCCCTCCTCTCTGCAGAGAGAGCAAAGGTTTCAGATCTGCTGAGGACAGGAAATCTTCCCCAGTGAAGCCATAATTTCTTTGACACACAGATACAAAAAGTTAACAAAGGTAGTCTCTGTAGCCTGGGCTACAGCTTGCTTACAATTCTGAATATTTTACCATCTTGTTTCTTCAGTACAAACTAAGAGAAAAACATGCCAGTATGGACAACTCTCCCCTGAGAAGATCTGCATATAATTGTTAATTTAGCGTACAGTGCTTCCCTGCAACTGATGCAATGTCAACCTTGTTACTGTTCTCAGAAGAATGAAGGATTATGGTAAAAATACTTGAACTACACAGAAGGAGGAAATATTCTTTTGTGTCCCTGAAACATGCCTAAAAATTTAATTTCAGTGAATAGCAGACCAATAATCTACTAGTAAATAAACACCTCCTTGCTGCTAATTTTTTTATATTTTACCTTTCATTAGAAGAAGAAAAATAATTTCATCTAAATTCAGCTGAATATCATAAAGCTTTTCATATTTTAAAGCACTTCAGAACAATTATTTTGAAGGGAGCCCTTGACAGTTAAATGACACAGTTAAGTGAATGTTACATAAGATATGTAATGGTTTTTAGTGAAATACTGAAATTAGCCACAAAAGAAGGCATAAGCTACATGGGAGCACTGAATAATAATGTCTTGAGAGTTCAACGAATTTTATATGTTCTGACAATGAAGCTATTAGCTAGACAGGCCAAGCTGAAATTTATCATATTTTTCCTCTTTTATTTCATGTTTGCTTTTCAACTTTACTAAATATTTCTCTTTCTTTCTTTAAAATTAAAATTTAGAAAACAAAATTTTGGGGGATTTTGTTGTTGCTGTTTGGTTTGTTTCCTTAGTGCTTGCAGCTACTGATGCCATTCCTGTGCTATGTTTTATTGTGACTATGTGACGGTAAAGACTGCATTCATTAGCTTAAGTTTTCTGCATGTTTTACTGATGATGCTCAGGAATTGAATAAAAAAACCCAAAAGATCTAGCATTCCCAGGAAGCCTGGTATCGGAGTTTTGAATGACACAAAACTCCTATTGAAGTTAATTGGAAATGAGTGACATGAATAGGACCTAGGTCTACACAGTACTGATTTATCTGTCCTAGAACAGTATCCACTTACCTCTGAGATCTTTACATTATTTCTCATGGCCATATTAAAAAACAGTTTTGAGTAACACAAGTTTGTTTTTCAAAATTATTTTTACTAATATTATTATTGTGCTTCAGCATAAGAACAAGGCACTGTTCTTCTGATGCTGAACCACCATTCATCAGAGGTTTTTATTTGCTTGAAGAAAAAGAAATGAATGGAAAACTATCCACAAGGAATGTACTTCCCTGTAGATTTAGAAAGGGAAAAGAAAAACCTCAATGCTGAAGAAATGAGGTTGAAAAACAGGGATCATACATACTCAGTTTCTCTGGTGAAATGAGATGGAAAGACTGACAACCGAAAGTCCAGCTACACATATGAAGGCAATATTTATTGGGATCTATAGTCTGTCTAAAGCTTTTAACTCTCTAGCCAGAAAAAGAAGTTTTGACTGCTCCAGAAATACTAGTTAGGTGTGGAAGACTCAGGTGCAAAACAAACTGATGAAATAAGATCTTTGTTGGAGGATAAAACAAATAAGACAGCTGAAGCAGCATCAACTGCACAATGAGGTTAGGAAACCAGCTTAACACTCCAGTTTTGCAACCTCCTAATCTTTTTACTTCCTTAGCCCCAGATGTTATTTTCCATCTCCTCTAGATGCTCAAGAATAGCCCCAATGCAAGCCTTTGTGGAGGAGAGTGGAGAGCTCTGGGAGGGTACTCCCCATTGCTTTGGGGAGTGGGTGTGAAGGTGCATCTGTAAACACTCCCCTGCTTAGTGCCTGTTCCCATGGCACCCCACGCCAACAGAAACAGCTTGTCCAAGAAAAATGGGGTTAAAAAAGGAAGGAAGAAAAAAGGACCTACTTGACTTAATGCAAGGAGTATTTACAACTTTAAAAGCCACTGGATTATGGACATCAGCAGACATAACACTACATAGACCTCACTTTCCTTTGGTGATAAATATTACCAAGACAAGAGACTTCATCTGAGAAAATAAGAAAATCCAGGAATTTCTCTTGAAACAGACTAATTATTTTTCGTCATATTTGGGGACAACTTCCATCCATTCTTGCCCCCTCCTCCATCTCAGAGTGCTGCAATAAATGTAATAGTGCATTTTGCTTTAAAAGCCAGCCACAGTTCAGTAGCTGCATGGTATTTCATGTGAAAAAAAGAAGCTGTGGTTTAATCTCATTTTCACTACCTAGATTCCTAGCTAATGTGTCTGGAGATAGTTAAGCCTCTATTCACTGTAGGACATCTGCATTATATACCATTTTAGCCTCTGTGTTTCCACAGAGCATAGGTGAAAAATTAGCTGGGTTTCTTCCACTGGCTGTGCAACAGAGGTAAATCTCTATATACTCACAGATGTAGAAATATTCCCGGCCTGGCCTAAACTCGAATCCTAGCGAGAAGGGTGTGAACAGCTGGAACTTCTCCGAGAACTTCAATGGTCCATTTGGGGAATGTGGCCGATTACACTCCCACCTCTTGAACCCTTTGGAGGTGTGATCGCAGGAGCTGTAGCCATCAAAGTTCACCATGTACAGAACATAGCGTTCGGTCTTATCTTCTGGCACTGAGTCTTCATAGTGAGGGCAGAACACATCCAGGTAGTCATTGATGCAGACATCGATGTGGTAGTCACCCTGCTGGAATCTGAAATCACAGGAAGAGTTCAGACATAAGCACAGTTAGCTCAGGATGACCTTGTGGCAGGGTAATGTTCTCATAAAAGGGGCATCACTAATGGCACTTCATTCCACTCCAGCCATGCACATTCACTCTCAAAAATAACCCTTACAATTCACCAGAGCTATCAGAGAATGCTTATGCAGGACTATGATCATATGACCTTCTGGATAAAGGTTTTGCTCTCTTCTCTTACAAAATGAGTCTGTTGCTAACACACACCAAGTTATAGCCTACCTTCCCCTATGGCTTATTGAATAAATAAAGTGCTTTACTTGTTTGTGGTTGTTTTATTTAAATCAAAGAAAGAAGCAAAGACCTATCAGTGCCCCGAAAACAAACATGCATGCAAATAAATAACCCAAACATATCCTCTTCTATGAATCAGGCAGTAATCACCCCTGGGCTATAAGTACCCCTCTTGGATTACTAAAAGAATACAAACAGCTTTACTCTTTCTTCACGATTAGCAGCAGTTTGTCAAGATGCAACGAAAAGCCTGTATTGCTTTTTTTAAAGGTATCAGAAAAGCAGTCCACCTCCTTTGCCAGAAGTACACAGCGGAGACATTGCTCTGTTCAGATAAAAGGATTCTGGAGATATGAATTATCAGCACTCATCCTAATGTGACAGTTCTGAGTGTGTGCCAGTTGAGAAATGCAGTACAAGGCACCAGCCCAAATGCACTTTATTATTACTGTCACTGATGATTCCTTAAAGAGACATGAGATTCTTGTTTTGTTGTGGATGGGGAAGATGTCCTTTCTTCTCCTCTCTACTTTTCATTTGCATTACTTCTCTAGTGCCTGCCATAGTATCTGAAAGAAACTACGGGAACAAATTCACTGCCTCCATAGGTGCTTATACCATGATAGATTTAGTGATTCCATAAACCACATCTATACATCTATCTAACTCCCTGGGGCAGCCAAAGAAACCAAGCTGACCTGCTCCAATTCAGGCTGACTAGGCTACTTGTAGCTTCTCACTTTCATGGTTGCAGTTGTCAAGTGTGTCACAGAGCAATAAAAAGGCCATGACAGTTTTAACTATAATACTTATTTTTAGCTGAGGGGCATATTTTAAACACCTGATGGGCTTGAAATCTGCCATCTGGATCCTTCTATCTAATTTCAGAGAAAAAGCAATGATCTGCTGGCCCTCCAAGGATAAATTCAGAGCAAGCTATACCTTTTCATATCCCTACAATAGTTTAACTTCAATAAAATAGCCTTTTAAAGGGGAAAAACTGAACACACATCAAAGCATGATCTATCTGTATAATTTCAGCTAGTGCATAGCCTCACAGTTCCATGCTATAACATGGAAAAGCCTCTCTGAACCACAGTTCTTCCAGGAGAATTTACATTTATCTAAATCATTAGTTAAAATAACGTTTTTGTACTCTGGGGCTTTCGAAACCTGTCACCTTAACAGATACTGTCTTAACACTTTTGCAAAAATGTAATGTTTTCAAATCGGTGTCTGTTTGCTGTATCAGTTAACAGGAAACCATTTCTTACAGGTAATAAAAATGAGTTTTTTCTAAGTTACGAATAGGAAAGCCACATTCTGGCAATGTTATCTCTACCTTCATTTTTTTAAATTACAGTTTTAGTAAGTAAAAATGACATATATATAAATATTGATACATATCTGTTTTTATATAGGTGTGTTTGTGTGTGTGCACTTTTTTTTTAGCTACACAGGTGCTAAAAGACAATACAATTTTCTCAAAGGATTCTCAAAGTTACCTCTTTTATCAGCCTGTACCCTCACGACAATGCCCGTGTTTTCAGAACTACACTTGGGTAATTGTCGACATTCCGAATCAGAGCGGTCTCCTTAACATTAGACTTATACAACACAGATAACCTTATGTGAACTGCTTCTCCACATTCTCTTTAAGTCACAGGAGAGGAACTTTGAGTCCAATTAATCTGGCCTGCTTAGGCCCAAGGTACACTGGAACAAGACAGATAACACTCCGCAAGCAGCTATTTCTCTTATTTTACTAGAAGGAGAGTCTAGACAGGGATTTCCCAGAGTCCCTACTGCAAATAGGTGAATTTGAAGGGAAGAATGAGTGTACAGTCTATGACAATGGAGATGATTAATAAATACAAAGAGATAGACAACTAAATTTGTGGTCATGCCTTAAATCTGCATTAGCAATAAAATCAAACTCGTAATCTGCACCAGTGAGATGTTCTACTCAATACTGTACAGGAAGAGCTCATCTGATTCCCTTTTGGCAAAGAATCCTACTGTAACCCTGTTAAAAATCAAAACGGCAACATAACCCTCCTCTTTTGATCGCCGATATTTTAGAAGATTCATTGTTATTTCTGCTTCCCTAAGTGCTGAAGCAATTGAGTGTCTTCATTCACCCCAGTGCACCCTTGCTTGTCAAACACATGGAAAGAAGCAAGCACTGCCTGCCAAGCAGGTTTGAGGGTGAAGTACACAACCAAGTCCTTTTTATCACACTGTCCTTCCCTTCCTGCTCCTCTGCTCTCTCAATATTGTCATTCCACAGTCATTCACCTCAGCCAGAAAATGTTTACATTTACTCATCTAAAAAAGGAAGAAGATGGTGCATATTTTAAATCATCTAAACTGTCCTTTAGCTAATAGTGCTGGCACAGCAGTGAACCTGTTCCAGAGAAAACATGTACCAAGGTATTTCATCAAGCAGCTCTGAGTGTAGCCTGTTCACTCGGTATCGTAACAGCAATGCTGAAAAGAGGTTATTAGCCAACTACAAAGCAGAAAGCGGGTATTTATTTCCTGTCTTGAAATATCTTAAAGAAGTCTATAATCAAAACCTCAGCACGTGTATGGAAGAGACGTAGAACTAATTTTATTTTTCCAAAAGAGACTACAACATCTCCAAAATGCCTCTCAGACTGAACTGAGACCATTCTCGTTTCTCCAGTTCCAAGGCAGTGTGTTGTATTTACCTTCTCAAACAGGAAACACAAAGGCCTCTAACATGAACAGAAAGGCAATAGATGGCCATGAGTTACTCACAAAAAAAATTAATCAGCTCAGACTCCTTAAACCTATTAAAAGAAACACTTTAGAAACTAATTTCTAAGAATTTTAAACCACATCCAAGGGAAATAACATTTACAGGCTGAAAACCTCCTATTACTAGTGTAATGTCAAGTATTAGAGTGAAAAAGAAGTTCCACTTCAAATGAAAGTATTTATCAATGTTTAGCCATCTGCTTATGTTGAGGAACACATGTAACGAGAAGGTGGAATCCGTTAACAGATATGTTTGTAGAGACGACAGGAATAGCAGATCTCTTGTTGACTGCATATAAGATTTAATAAGTGTGTCCCTTTTCCCAGTCCAGTTCAGAATAGAAAGCTTGCTTTCCTACACTCTCTAGCAAGGGTATTGATGTACTTTCCCTTTTCTCAGTTAGGCCTTTATCTTGTGCTGGCAGATCCTCGTTTGGAATCCCATGCCCTTTTGGAACCATGTGGTAATCAGGATCTTTACACAAATCCCACTATGAGGAATAAACCAGTTCTATCTATATTTTGCATACTTGAACATCATACTGTGGTAGAAACCAACCAAAAAGGCTTCTCCAAAACTCTGACAGGACCTACAAACCTTCTCACAAATAATGTCATTTGTCTCCGTGCACTCTGGCTTACACACAGCAGAACACAGCTATCCTTCAAACATAATTAACCTCTGTTTTGTGTCAGGTGGCATTCAAACAGTGTCTTGGAAACCTGCATACTACAAAGCTAGCTATAAAACCCATGGACTATAAAACCCATGAAGACAGAGACAGATAGTTAAGTAGCTCCTAAACTTAAACATTTCAATAACCAATGAACAGCAGCTTGCTACTCAAAACTTGCATACTGCTTTCAGCAAAGACAGTCATATGAATGTTTCTGTGCTCAAGTGCCACTGATTAAATGTCCAGATAATCAGGATGCAGAGAAAGAACTTGATGGTAATTTTAACCACAGAAACACAAGACTAGCAAAACATTTTCAAAGTAATTAATGCCTTCTGTATTCTGTTTATCCATTAACACAAGTGAAAGTACACAGTCTGTGTGCATACTTCTCTTCATAATTTTAAGTTCTGAAGCATATGTGGCTCATCTTGATTTAGTAACTTGGCTTATCACTGAAACAAGTGACGATTTATTTTAACAGACATTTGGAATGCAACAACAGTTTTCTTTCTGTGTTTATTGTTTCTTTCTTTCTTGGAACAAGCACTATAAAAATTCAGCACAAATAATACTAATTGTCCATTATCCTCTAGACAGATAAAAAAATTGCAATAGCTCCTGTTTTTTGCTTCCCATACAAATGTTATTAGTTGTATTTTATCACCCTTACTGTAAAAGTGACACACCAGATGCTCTACTTCAAGATAAGTAATATTTTCCATTCACTATGTCAACCTTTCTTTATTTGGATTCCGTTCTGTCAAATACATGCAGCAAGGCTTCATTGTGAACCAGAAAAGACCTTAAAAAAATGCTCTAACAATGAATCACGAAATTCTGGTCTTCACTCTGGCATCAGAAGACATCAGATGCCAATGGCCCTAATTCTGCTGCCTGGAGCCTGCACAGCCTGTAACAGAGGACACTGACACTGCTGATGCCTTATGCCAACCACCTTGCTTTCAAATGATAATCTGAAATGCAAAGCAACATCAACAAAATTCACTGAATTGCCTTCTTCCTGGTGTAGAAACAGCACAGCAATAAAGAAAACAAAAAAGCAAAAAGATATTTGTTCTATTTCCTAAGTTAAAAAAAGCTTCTGTGAGTGGCATGTGTGCATACCCCTGTAACTGCTGGTCACTCAGAATGCAAAGCAACATCAACAAAATTCACTGAATTGCCTTCTTCTTGGTGTAAATACAAACCATAACTACCCATGGTTCTTCGACATCAGATGCCAATGGCCCTAATTCTGCTGCCTGGAGCCTGCACAGCCTGTAACAGAGGACACTGACACTGCTGATGCCTTATGCCAACCACCTTGCTTTCAAATGATAATCTGAAATGCAAAGCAACATCAACAAAATTCACTGAATTGCCTTCTTCCTGGTGTAGAAACAGCACAGCAATAAAGAAAACAAAAAAGCAAAAAGATATTTGTTCTATTTCCTAAGTTAAAAAAAGCTTCTGTGAGTGGCATGTGTGCATACCCCTGTAACTGCTGGTCACTCAGCTCCTTTTACTTTCACAGCCACTAAGCCAGTTTTAACTACATTTAACGGAGACAGAGACATCTCAGAGAAAAGTCCATTCCTACAAATACCACAAAAAAAGCAGCCACACGAGAAGCTCTTCTAAGTATCCCAACAAAGCCCGAACCACCAGTAGACTAGACATTATTAGACCACAGAAACACCTCTTCCAAATGTTCTAGACACAGGAAAAGGTTCAGCTAGAAAAACACAGAAGTAAGTTGAAAATTAAGATTATTTCTGTTAGCTAGTTACGAAAGTATTTGCTTGAATTATTAATAACACAGAGATGAGTACCGAGTAGGTATCTGTATATGCAATAAAACACAAAACCCAAACATTTTCTGGAAAATGCCAACATCTTTTAAAAGAACAACATTTAACCCCTTAGGATGTTATGATGTGAGTTATTTACCATTCCACACCACTGAGCTCCCTCACACCTTTCGCCTCTGTTTAGGTGGCAAGCATAGTGCATTAGATCATCCCAAGTTCTACTCACATGCTGTGACTGGAACACAGCAGGGTAACTTGTGCCTCCTTTATTCTTTTAGTCAGTCCAAGCCCCCTCAATTCAGCTAACTTAAAGGTGTTATGTGTGATGGGAGAAGTCTTGTGGTTGTTAATTATCTGAGGGGTTGTGGGATTAAGTGTACCATTTTACTGAGATAATTTTAAAGATGCTATTTCTGTGCTATACAAAAATAACCTCTTTAATGCTTTGCTGCTCTTTTTACAGGCTTTGTCACAACATTTAATAAAACTCTGTTCCCGTAACTCTGCTGACATCAACAATGATTCTGATGCACAATGAAGCAATCAAAGAGCTATTTTAATTTTAGCTCTATTCAAACCAAAAGAAAATTCAACATTTTTCAGATGCTAAGAGAAGTGGGCTTGCTAACAGTAGCAAGCCAGTGACATTTTAGATATCTAGCAGGATATCACTAATCTGAGCAAGCAAACAAAACCCCCCTGTAATATAAAGAAGCTGTCTATGACCTTTTAGTCCTTAGGCTACAGTTTCACAAGTAAGCCAAGTTCAAAACCATGAGTAAACACTACATAGGAAGCAAAACGCCGACTGACAAAACAAAAGACAAACAAGTAATAACGGCTGTTGTTTAAAAAAAAAAAGTATTCAAAAATTATGCCTAGAAAGGACTGCAAGTTAAATACACAATGCAGAAAGAAACTTATTCTCTTGTCATTAAGCCCTCTATTCAATTACCATTTATTGGAGTAATTAAACACTGGGAAAGGATGCCAGGCTAATTTTTAGATTATGATAATTACACAACTTTGCTGTGCTACAGCTGATCAAAATAAGATGTGGTCACATGCACTTAGCTAAAGCTTCTCTGCAATCAACGGGCTTCCATGGGAAACTTATTACTATAATAAGGCCATTATTACTAGTTCATTATCCATCAGGTAGAGAAACTTATTATTTGTAACCTTCGTTTTACTCTCCCACTCACTCTGCTGGAACAAGCCTCCCAAAGATTGGACTCAGATCTCTGCTTTCAACTGGCTCCCTTCCATCACAATTACACAGCTGAGCAGAATCAGGCTCCCAAACTTGAAAGACTTCATCAGACTTCAAATTACTGTTTCACAACTGGCTGCAAGAGCCTATCACATTTCTTGAAAGAGCTGAGTGATCTCCATGCATATCACTTCACATGCATCTGTCGGAGATCTACCTTTGTCATTTATTCCTGCTATGTCTCTCTGATCTAGGAGACTTTTCATGCTACTTGGATGGGTCCAAAAGCAAAAACCCCCAAAGAGAAAACCAGAAAGGAGCTGTATTAAGCTCGACTTAATGAGGAAAGGCATCAGTTTTTCATGGCTTGTCTCCCTGGAGAGTCTCATGCCTTTCTCATCAGCCCTTCTCATCATGCCCTTCTCATCAGCCAACAGGACAAGAGAGACATTGTGCTTTCCTATTTGGAGGGCCAGATTTTTCGTGTTAAATAACCATTTTGTCTGGTACCTCATACTGCCTATGTGAATAAGACAAACAAGTGATCTGCTATAAGGACTAGAACATGAGAAGCAACATGAAACATCAGTTTGAGCTAGCATGTAGTTTTTTACAGAAAAGAACTCATTAAGGACTGAATAGCTCTAGAGAGTCGAATAATATTTGGCCAGAACAGAAATTCACCAAAAAATACCAAACTCATGATACTTGTTTTCAGACTGCACTGATATAAAAACTAGACATTTTGAAATGTCAGAAGCACCTACTCCTGCATAGGCAATTTATCTAGAAACTGTCCTTAGCGCAGGACAAGGTTTACGACACTGGGTAAAGTAACTGCTGAAGCTTTACTTCCTCAAACCATTTATATAATTTTAATTCTCTCAACTTCCAGCACAAAGAAACCTCCTCAAAAGAGTCTGGTAGAAGTCTTTTAACTTTCTGGGGGAAAACCCCCCCCTTTTTTTTTTTTTTTAAATAAAACCTTATTGTTGGAAGCATCATAATATGCCTTGACTGAAACGAACCTTTTGCAAAACAAAGAAAACCTACATCCAGAAGGAGGGAGTTTCTGTTAGCAGAATCTTGGCAAAAAGGACTGCAAAACACAGGAGGAAAGGAGTAGATTTGAATGAAAAGGATTATATCCTCTTTAAAATGTAAGAATTCTTTGAATTACATACGTTGTGCTAATTCCATTAGCCTGAAAGACCTGAAATGATTTTTTCTGATTCTGTCACTGAAACAAAAATTTTGGTTGCATCATAACAGCTAACAATGACATTGAATTTAAAGTATAGAAACATATTTTATTTATTCTTATGCTTTAAAAGCTCTTTAATAAATAAATTCTGCAAAACTGTGTTTACTCCAGTTACTGTTAATCATTTCCCCCTTACTCTCATAACTGTGTTTATTTGTACAGCTGGGTCCTGTATTGACTTTTTATAGCTGGCGCTGCAGAAAGAGATATGTTCAATGATAATGCAAACATTAAAAAATAGAAACTAATTGCTCTTCCCCAAGTAGAAACGAGGGAGGGAATAAACAAACCAACATTTATTTCCTACCTATAAATCTGAGTACTCCAGAGATTCTCAAGTACTGCAACACCCTCACCCACTTAACTTCCCATCATTCTGCACCTCCTAACTGATGAGCTGGATATTTTTCATTCTGTTTATTAAAACTGTTTCCGCAGATTCTGCATTTGTAAAATTTCTTCAAAGCTGGCGCACACGGCTTTCATCTGATGTCTCAGAATTTCTCTTTTGCTGAAGCAAAACACTCATTGGGGGCTTACAAAAGACTCGTTGGGCATATTGGTGGCTTCAGTCATGCTATAGATGATAAAGGGGTACAACATTATCACAGCATTGTTCCTGAAGAGGTCAGGCTCTCATTCTCAGCTGTCCCAGCTCTGATAGCTTTAATCCCCATGACTATAGACTCTACCTGCCCATTGATTTTCTATTGCTGTGGGCATTTAACTTGCAGAGACAGATGGATAAGAAGGGAGGGGAAGATAAAGAAAGAGTTACTATTCTGTCAAAGGCATCATTTAGACTTACAGGACAAATTGCAGTGTTGAAGACCCTAGTGAAAGAATCTGAAAGGTACCACACTCAGATAGTAAAGGGAACCTGAAATTTCTGTTTGAAGCCTCTCTTTATACTGTGAATCCAAAATGTCTGGGCTGAAGCCAGCCTCTTTAAGTTGATTTATGGACACAAGCTCATTACTTGTGTTCACATTAGTGAAGTGCTGGACTTCACCAGCAACATTTATCCCACTTTATCTGAGGTGGAGTGAGGAGATCTGGTAATTAACTCACATTTTTTAAACATGGTCATCAATGTCATCCATGCATGGCTCTCCATTTGTCTAATTTAGACACTAGCAACACACAACATGTCAGCTTCATGTTTTATTCCAGAGTTTCCTTGAAAATACAAAACCTACTTCAACTATCTCTGGTCTATAGCAGAAAAACTGCAGTTTGATGATTCATTAGCATACCTACCTTTCTGTAAAAAGCAAGAAACTCTTACCTGATCTCTGCCATACTAACATACACTTTAGTATTGGACACATTTGGGAGAAAATAACCTATTCAGAGTTTAAATTCTTAAAATCCCAAACGAAGTAATAATAAAAAACCCCTGCAGGTAGGAGTACTACTAAAGAGTCCAATCTAGACTCCAACGACATGTGTTCACCATGTGTTTAACCAAGAAGATACAGTCTATCAGCTTTGATGGAATGCGGTCCTGTGACTGGTATGTGCTAACCCTGCCCGAGGCATGTGCTGACATCTGTTAATGGACATGGAGAACAATGCCCTATCTGCACAAAGGTCTTGCTTCCCACACTCACAAAAGGAAAGAAAACAACACTTGCCCAACAAGCATGTTGTTGACCTGCACACTGAACAGTAGAGATAAACTGCAGTCTGTTCCCACTAGGAAATGTACATAATGAAAGTCAGCTTCACAAATTTATTCTCCCATTAATATATTAAAAGCAGAGTGATGGCTAACTCATGTAAACTGAAATCTCCATTTCTTCCACACTTCTAAGGAAAAAAATGCTGCTTCAATTTCTCTGCACCAGTAAATATATGGGTAGTATTTGAGAAGGAGCATACATTTTGATAAAAACGCGTATCTCTTGCATATACCTACACTTGCGGCTGCATTGGAAATACTTTGCCCTGACATTCAGATACATTTGTTAATCGCTTAATAGCTCCCATTCTGCCAACAAAGTTAAAATATTTTGTGATCAAACTAGAACTGAGATTCAGACACCCTACTAACTTGTAACTGGTAAAATCTATCCTTTAATTTTCCAATACGTAACAGTATAAAATGAAATTAATCCTCAAGCTGTTTCACATTATTTTTATTTTTAATAAACTCTGTATGTTTTAATAAGCTATAACCTAGATATTTGAATACGTTCTCAAAAGCTGCTTGGACTTGCTCATGTAAAACTGAAGTTAAAATAGCTAAGTGCATAAATATATTTGCAGACAATTTGCTATCAGGAAAGTGGGCTTCAATCAATTAATTTATTTCTTGCTACACAATTACCTTGTGTACATTTAAGAGACTCTAAAGAAAAATATTTTCTTTCCTAACATGAAAACGGAATTTTAGAGAAAGTTCTATGGAGAAATCTAATAATTGCACCTTGCTCCTGCTACCCTTCTTTACTAGTCTCTCTCTTATATGAAGCAAACTAGCAAAAAGAAGAACAACCAGAATTTTAGATTACAGGCTGCAGCATCATCTAGTAGCACAGCTATTATTAATGTCAGAAATTATTTTCTTGTTCATTCCCATAATTTCTTTTAAAGACTTACAGCACATACACTATAAAATTTTCCATCAGATTTAATATTGATACACATGTTTCTCTGTACAATAGGACTTAGAATGTTTTTTCACCTGGAAAAATGTACCTTAAGCTTTGTGTATCATATGAGAAAGATAGGTCCTGATCCAAATAGGTTTTTCTGTTTACAAATATGATCTGAAAAGCTTTGCACTATAAACTGCCAATTATTCTGTAAAACACCTAAAACATTACAAAGATTACAATCTGAAGGGCAACATATTTTAAAACTGGATGAGATCAACAAATGGTGGAATTCAATATAGTTTCTATTTTATCCCCCCCATCTTTTTTCAAATTATGAAGCTCCCATCATGTGGTTACTACTACAGGATTTTGGAATTCTTATTTCTTCAAGGGTGACAGAAACAGTTTTTCAATGTGTATAAATGAAGCTTGAATTGATAAAAGGTGCAAAACCTGTTCATTTACTTTTACATGCATGTGTAAAATGTTTATATAAGAGAAAAATAGGGAGAAAGAAATTTGTTGCTCTCAGAACAACCAGAAATTTCAGAATTAAAATGGAAGCTACTCTCTTAATTTCTCCGTTGTACCTTTCCTATAAATGCTTTGAAATTAATCTTAAATGAATTCTCACCTTCAACCTGTAGTAAAATTTATTCATTCACAACTGAACGATGATCTTGTCTGCATAGAACATAGTAACTATTTTTAAAAGTACAGACACTAAGGTTTAAGATAAGAAGCAGAGAGTATCACAGACAAATGAAAGGTTTCTTCTCTTGCTCTCTCTTCTTTCTACTTATTATAAAGACACCAGAAGGCAGGTGTGAAGAAAGGACTGCACAGGTCTGCAAGAACCATTATTGCCTATTGGGAAGCTTTCACGCTGTTCCTTACAAGTTAAAATGAATTACTGAGAATCCAATCTGTTTTTTCCTTTCATTCTGACTCTTCAGTACTAGTTTAGCAATAAAGAAACAAAACAAAGCCTAAAACTCAAGAATTAAGTGTTCATAGCTCAAGCACATAGTTGGGGCAAAAATACATAATCTGAGGCTAAAGAGACAGCCCATACAATTTAGACCAATTGTGTGGGCAAAATCCCACTTACAAAGTATCAATGCGAAAAGCTACCAGAGCAATAATCCTGGGCCAGCTGTCCTCCCATGAAGGCCAAAAAGACCTCCCAATACTGGCCAATGGAAGATGTCTAGACCACACTAAATATTTAAATAGTCATACCTCTACAGCATATTCTCACAACAGCCACCAGTCTTTTGCATAGCCAGAGATTCAGGCTCTTTGTGCTTAACAGGGGATGACAAATTTTTCTTCAGCAGTTGGTCTGATCATGGTTTGAACCCCTGGAAACTTTCAGAATTTGGTGCTCTGCAGTCTGTGGACACGGAGTTGCAAATGGACCTGCTCTTCTGCATTTCTGAGCCTGACACCTGAAAATTTCTACCACGGATACAGTTTGTACCATGAATTTCACAGTTGAAATAATTTATTATCTATGATGCATTGTTTAGAAGAAGAGTGGTAAGAAATGATACAACTAATTACAAGTTTAGTTTACAAGTCTAACCAAACTCAGTAGTCCTCAAATGTTTATCAGTTGAACATTTTTACCTTTGCTGCCTGTGACAATCAAAGGCAAGAGTGCACCTTGTCAACCCCTACAAGAAAATATTCTTTTTTAGAGACAAATTTATTCATTGGGGGAAAAGTAAATTTTATTTCCACTATCCCAGTGTATAATTTTAATCAAAATAAACACACTTACGTAAAAGAATATATAAAAATCTCTGTTTAAATGCAATTCACCAGCTCTCCAAGGAGGCTGCTACATAAAAAACCCCTAAACAAATGAAGGCTGCCTGGTCTACTGTCTGCAATACAAGTTTAGCTAAAGACTGACTGAAACAGAATACACATCTCAAGATTTGTCCTTTCATTTTGTATGTTCCGACTCATAAGAAAAATATTACCACTGAAAAGTCTTTTAAGGCACTTTAAAGATATTTCAGACTTTTAGACTTCTCAGCTTGTGCTGTGCTTTTAGGGATGCACACTTCACAATCAGATGGTCATTTCTTTGGGAATATTTTTCTACTGCTCAGGCTTGTTCTCTATGGCTGTTGAGAGGCTATCTATGCCCAAAGATGTGTTGCAAAATTTTTACAGTAAAGCAAACATAATCAAACTTGGTTTACACCTGTTTTTTCCTATCACATGGCAAAATACATCTGCAAAGAACTCCATTTCCTTCCCTCAAGTGACTCCTAAATTATGCTTTCCAAGCTCCCAGGAGCAATTTAAAGCTTTGGTATTGAAACTTGCAGACAACATGCTGAACAACTGGAGGTCATTTGTTTTGTTTCCCTAAACTCTTCTTTCATCAATGAAATGGAAAAAAACCCCCCACTTAATTATTTTGTATATTAAATATGT
>NW_010402805.1:33702-66628 GCF_000710305.1 Buceros rhinoceros silvestris | reverse complement strand
CCCAGCCAGACGCTCGGGAGAGGCGCTGCGGCCCCTCGCTGACTGCTGGAGGGAGCATCGCTCTCGCTCCCGGTGCGGGAGAACAAGGCCTAATGGCCGCAATTCACATGTGGTGGTTTTGAGAGGGGTTTGAGCGTGGCACGGCGGGGCGGCAGGAGCGTGTGGAGGGGCCTCCTTGCCATCCCGCTCGGATGCCTGCCTGAGCCGCCTCAGCGCTGGCCTTGGTGTGGTGGCCAGGGGGTTGTTCGCCAAGGGCACGGGCAGCTTAGGCCCTTTCCCAGAGTGTGCAGCTGCCGCCACAGGCCCTTGCACCTCCGCCTCGCAGGAGGGCACCCGCCAGCCCCGGGAAAGGGTGCTGCATTCAGACTGGGTGCCTTGAGCCGCCGTGGTTTTGTGCAGCATCAAGTCTTCAGAGGCACATGCTGTAAAGTCCTCGAGGCACAAAAGAATGCCACATCCAGGGCTAAAATTGATTGGATGTGTTTTCGGCAACCATATATATGTTCAAGGACTGAAATCTGTTGCGTGAACATCCCTGCTAGGTTTTGTGAATTAGCTTTTATAGCTGGGTTTTTTTTTTTTATTTAATTTATCTAGAAAGGAGGTGAAAGTATAAGGTTTTGTAATAAAACACACGTCCTGCTTGTCATCACTTCCATGCTGTAGTTGCCTTTTGGTATAAACTCCGACTTCATTAGGATTCAAAGGCCGTTACTGCTGCTGCTGCTGCGTGGTGGAGTTGATGCCTAACAGCTCTTCTGACATCGCGGGTCCTGTGTGTTCATCTTTGACTTTCAGAGGTTGTATTTCCTTATAACTTGTGTTGGCAAGGGATGTGCTGGCGTTTGGCAATCTGGTTGCCACCCTCTTCCCAAATTCTCTGTAATAAAGAAGGGTAAGGTTTGTTTGTTTGTTTAAGTAAACAATGAGGTTGCTGTAAATATCTTCACTTGATCTCATCCCCTTCGCTGGATAATCCTCCCAGGTTCAGGCTAAGTTTCAATTTCTCAGTAGGCGACGAAGGAACTCTTCTCCTCCTGCTTCCTTTCCTGCTTTCACACCTAGCTGTCAATCTGCAAGAGTGAATTCACTCTGACAATCTTTTCCTACCACCTTTTATTTCTACTGAGCCAAGCACAGCTCTAGCAAAATTTCCAGAGGAAGAAACTCTGAAGGCAGAGTTTTCTTAATGCTCTGTCTGTAAGCCCTCCGTGTCCATTCGGTCAGGATGCCATCGATGCTGGCAGCTGCGTTAACTCCCTGGTGTTGGCTAAGGGTGTATTCAGTTGCTCTATGTCTTTGTTTTGTGAACTAGTGAAACAAGTTAATTTGGGTCTGTTTTAGAATTTGTGGTAAAGGCACTATATCCAAAGAGACATAAGCAGGAATTTGGATGGAGTTACTCTTGCCTTTCAGGTACAACTGCACCAGCAAATATGCTGCCTGCACAGATGGTCCCAGCACAGCTAAGTGTGGGAGATGCTGACGTCATTCTGAGGCTGAAGACTCCCACCTGTCCTGCCTGGTGAGTCTCAGCAGTCCTCATAAGCACTCGCAATCTTTCCTGGATGTCCTTTTTGCTAGCCAAAAGAGTGATGACTGGGAGTGAAGACAAACTGCCATGAATTGGAAGCTTTATAATATGTATTTAGTGGTTCTCATGAGATTCAGTGAGTGTGTAGCAATGCAAGATCACAGCAACTGGCTTTTGCAATTTGGCTTACCAAAAACTACCCAGAAATTAGTGAGCCTTGTTCTTGTAAGAGTCTGTGCCCATGTGAGTGGGTTGGGTAGGAATGGTAATGAGTGAACTGCTATGTAAAGCACAGAAATGTTTGAAGAAGGTTATTCTGAGGAAGAGGAACTAATATGGGCAATGAGAGTTTTCTTGATGCTCCCCTCCATTATTAATCAGTCATCTGAACTACATCACTGGACTACAGTGTCATGCAAAAGAACTTCCAGGGAGAAAGAAAACTATATTTGAGGGGTCTGTCGGAGCGTTGGTTTGGGTGGTTTTTTTCTTACTGCAGTGAAGCTGCATTTGTTATTCTGTTAAAGTGTTCTCAGTGAGGTTAAAACCAAGGACATTAAGGAGGAGAAATTTAAGTATGAAAAAACCATCATTTTCAGTTCAGAGTTCGGGAAAAGGTCAGAGAACAAGAAAGGCAGTGGAAATATTCCTAGTGCACATAGCTGGGGCTGTGTTGCGTGTTTGTTGCAGACACAATGACAGTGAAGGTCCCAGAAGACTCTTCAGTAAAGCCTTGCTGTTCAAATCCTTTCCATGCAGGAGGTGATGATAAACACCCTTTACTTGCTGACATAGAGAACTAAGGATAGGCTGTGAGGAGGTAGGGGTTTCATGGGGAGGCGCATACCTCATTGCGGATTGGTAAATACTCTGTGGAGTGAAATGCCATTTTGAAAGAGCTCGTAGAAAGGTAAGTTTCCATCTGCCAAAAAGCTTTTTTACATGCTGTCCTCCAAACTCATAGTAAGACGTGGGCCCTGTGGTCCAACCCCTTTATAGTCTTCCATATTCTCTCAATAATCCTGAGTGCCCGCTGCAATATCAGTTTTTGTTTGAGGTCTGTTCTAACATATTCTGACCTGTGTTTGTAAATGACAAATCTAACACCTCTGGAGAGCAAGGCAGAAAAGTGATTGTGAATGTGTGGTTACCCAGCTAGGACATCTTGTGATCTTAGTTGAACTTGCCAGTCAGTGGCAGTTGGGGTTTTCATAGGAATGCTGCCAACTTTAATTTTATTTCCAGAATTAATTCAAGTTTTTTAGATCAAATAACAAAGTTAAAAAAACTAAAAAAGGAGGAGATTTTTTAAAAAGATCAGAAATTATTTTATTAGAATTGTGTGTTTAGCTCTCATGAATGGCCATTTTAACCATTTCTCTTGTGAGTTTAACCAGTTTCCCTTATTGAAAAAGTTCCTTGTAAATACAGCAAAATGCATTGCTCAGGATACAGAAAATCTCACGCAATACAAGATGACGATATTTTTTAAGACATTTAAAAGCTAGAATAAGATAATGTATGTAGCTGTTTAGCACATACAGATAACAGTTGCAAGTAACATATGTTCAGTTCAGCTTTAGTTATGTTAATGGAAAGTAGAAAATTGGAAAACATTGAAGATTCAGAAGGAAAAAAAAATAATTGGGACTTCCTAGGAGCATAGTTCAGAAACAAAACTTAGTTGTAAAGACGCCAGCACAAATATTTGTTGCTTTTTATAGAGTAATTTTTATTATCCCTGTATGTGTTTACTCACTAGCATGAAGAGCAGGATAATTTGTGTGAATAATACCCAGTTACCTTATACGGAGTGAGATAACTCCATGTCAGGTAATAAAAGAGGCAGGAATCCTCTGCCATTGCACCGGTGCTCTCCTCATCCCAGCCAGTCTTTGCAGGGTGCTCTTACGTAGATGCTTTTTCTTAGAATTTCAGGTAGGCCGTGTAAGTTTTTTCCTCCCAAACAGGTTGATTACCTGGAGCGTTCCTTGAAGGAACTCTTCAGCTGTAGATTGGAATATTTATTTTCTCACACATTTATTTTCTTTCTTCATTATCTGCAGGTTCATAAATTTCATGCATTATTGTAATGTTTAAACCTTGCGTCTTGTATTTGCAGTACCTTGTTCTTTGCTTATTCACTGTTGTGTATTTAAAATTTTAACTGAAATTCTTTCATCTGTTACTGTGAAAACCTTTTCACCTTGGAGTAAGTGGTTTGAACTGTGGTAACTCCCAGCTCAGAGTGAAGAAGGAGTGAAAACACTGACTGTTTCAGCATTAATACCAATACTATGAAGAACTTCTTAAAGTGACATTGTAAATATTTACACTGTCTAACTGTAGCTGCTGAAAAAACAGATGTATTCTTTCAGGCTTTAATTGATTCACCAGGATGTTTGCAAAAGCAACAAAGAATTTTGTGAGAGAAACTGACAGTGGAGGTGACTTGATCCCCGTCTCCTGCTTGAACGCCTCAGACAAGCTGCAGCTTCTGAGCTTAGTTACGAAGAAGAAGAAATTCTGGTGCTGGCAGAAGCCCAGGTATCATTTCTTGACAGTCACCCTAAGTGATGTGCTTATGGAAGACAAACCGATAAAACCAGGTAAAGCCGGGCAGCACTATTATTCCAGATAAAAAGAATGCAAAGCCTGATCTTTGTTGTTGTTATTCTCAGTCCTGTTACTAGGGGGCTCCTTTCAGAGGAATGCTTTGAAGTATTCTCCATCCCTGGAAATGAGATGACTGGATCTTTTCTCGCTTGACTATTCATTTAACTACAACCAGTAATAATAAATGTTTGTTTAAAAATGAACAATGTTTTGCCTAAATAGCCTACTGAAACTGAGTGCTGACAAGCTGTGCAGTCCTACTGTTTAATAACAGTGCTGTCTGCAGCCGCAGCAGCTCCCCTAGAATAATTTGGGGGAATTCCAGTATGGCATAGTAGCACAAAACTACGCTGTGCTCCAGGTCAAAAGCGCTGGTTAAACTGTGTCGTCTTGGTGCCAGTAGCACAGGGAACGCTTGCACAAGTTAAGGCCAAGCAAGTTTTACCGCTGCTTGCTTTCTTCTTGCACAGACTGTTAAAAATGGTTGACCCTTTTACTTCTTTTGCAGCAGTCCTAACCAGGTTTTAGGATTAACAGTCTGAAATCCCGTATTTCTGGGGATGTTACCCGTAGCTGACTTGGAACATTAGCTGAATCTGAGTCAGTTCTTTGGTTTATAGGTGTCAAAGATTCAGTGTTGTTTTAAGCCAATTAGTTGCTTCCATTGATTTTTGGTGAGCTTTGGGATAGCCCTATAATGAGGTTTGTCAAGATAATGGCAAAATATTAACCCTGTTGTGCAAGAAGGTCTGCTTTGAAGTTTTTGTTTGTGGCTGAATAAGTTTCAATCGTTCTTTATAAATCTGCCATAGCATCTGAGCTCAGTATTTCAATCACCTTATGTTTTCCTAAAATGTCAAAATATAAAAGATAGCAGAGTGAAGATGATGAAAATATGGAGGAAGCAGAAGTAAGTTGCAGAGCTGTAAATTTCATGATTTATCGGCTCACTACTGTTCCTGCCTTCACTAAGGTCATATGTTCCTTGAGTTTCTGTTTTTCCAATCACTTCAGGACCTTTTCAGCACTTCTTTTCACAGGTAGGAATTACTTGTCTTTCTTTCCTAGTAATTGTGGAGTCTGACTTTGCAAAATATATGGGGAAGTTTGAAGATTTGGTTCAAGGAAGTATTGAAACTTCGTTTGGAAAGATCAGCCTGGGAGCTGGAGGGAAGGGCTGTGTAGAAAACCAGTCCTCGTTTGGAAATCTCAGGAAGCAGGAGATTGACTTGCAGCAGCTTATGAAAGATGTCAAGGACAGGTATGTTTTTAATGTGGGCATCGTAATGGCTGGGAAACGTTACTGAGCTGCGAAGACTTGGGCCAGCTGTGAACGGGTACAATTGGTTCTGCGTTGCCATATTTTGAGAATTATTTTATTGTAAGCTTTCATTTACAGGTGATAAATAATATAAACAAAAATGAAAATTTCTAGATTTTGACAGCTTGATGGTCAGACCTTTCTGTTTCATTTTGAAAATATTGCTCTCCAATTTCATCTTACATATTTGCATGAATTACCATGTGGAACAAGAGCTAAATTGTCCTTCTTTGGGAGACTGTGCTGAGGTAACAGTCTGGAAAAAAGAGTGGATTGGATTTGCTATGTTAGTGGGGCAAATGCTATGGAAAATAGTAATGTTCTTGCAAGCAGGCTTGATAATTTTATGTGTGTGAGTGACTGTGATAGAAAATTGCATTATTTGAAGATGAAGGAACGGCAAAGGTGAGCAGGCATGGGCAATGCATGTTCTACTAGTTGAACAAAATAGAGTTTATAGATCTGCTTACTCTTGTACATTGTAATAATTTAGGGGAGCTATAATCTTCATTTTACAAGATATGCAATACTTCCTGGCCTTCTCTGAAACCAGATACATTTAATCATGCAATAAGATAATCATGGACCAAAGTCTACTTAGCAAGCAGCTGACAAGTCAGGGGTCTGCTCTTGCAGGTCCCAACTTGTGGGAGATGAGGGTTGTTCATTTGTGACAGCAGTACCCTACGTCTGTGGTAGATGGTGTAATACATTTTAATAGCCTTTGCTGACGCTCTGAAGATGAAGACGATAGGTTTCTGTTATCGGTGCAAAAGTTGTCAGAAGCGGTATAATTTTGCTTTAGGTACACTGATGTTCTAGAAATAATCGATTCTCCATTTTCACTGAAACAGCTGCTATTTTTATCATGAGCATTCACAAGTCAACAAACTCAAGCTTACTCTAATAAGTTTTGCAATAATGGGGTAATCTCCGCAGGGAAGTGGTGGATTCCTCAACATTGGAAATTTTTAAGATTCAGCTGGGCAGAGCACTGGGCTATCTTGTCTAGACTGTGCTTTTGCCAAGAAAGGTTGCACCAGACACTCTGAGGTCCTTTCCAACCTGGAATTGTATGATTCTGCGATAATAAGGCACCTTGCTGTCTTCATACTAAATGCCTTATTAAAAGCAGAAAATACTGGGCTAAATGTCAGGACCAGGCCTGTAAAATTAATATGCATCTAGTATCAGAAAAATAGTGTCAGTCAAGGTTTAGATTCTTTTTTCTAACACTAGATAGAGTCCTACAGAAAAACAAACCAGACTAACTTCTGTTTAGATTGAGCAAGATTTTACTTAGTTTTCTGCAGTAAGTTACTCCTCTGTTCAATTAAATAATCCTCCCATATTAAATCAGATTTACTTCAACCTATCTGGGGGCTATAATAATCCTGAATGTAACTAAATAGTTAGAAGTATATTAGCTCCTTTTGAGTGTGGAAAATCTGTAGCTCTACACCAATCTGAATATAACTGTAAATGATGTTAATGTGTGTGCGGCTTTATACTGGGAGCTAGTTCTTAATTCGTACAGAAGATGCTCATAGCTTATTAAGGCTTGTGATGTGAAGTGTGTAACTGATATCTAGTCCTGATATCTTGCTTCTGCCAGATCACTGAAAGTTAGGAGAATAGTAGAATTTTTATTTTTTTCTTCAGCATAACGCCAAGGCTCATTGGAAATTGTGGCAGTGCCTTGCAAATGAACTTTCAGTTACTCATTCGTAAATACTGTATGATTTATGATGGATAGTGTCCAAACTTCTAGTTTTCATCTTGTTCAGGGAGCATTGTGTGGCATTTGGGAGTGAATGCAGGAGTGCTGGTGCCTAAAAGTTAGTGATTTTTGGATGCAAAACATTATGGTACTAAGAGGATGTTAAGTGTCCTTGATCTCCTCTAATGACATACGTTTGTCAAGCAAGACAATGTTGCTTGTGCTTGTTTGATCAATTATTGTTACGTCTATTATTTCTACATATATAGCCCAATTAAGTCGCATTTTAAAATGTTGTTCTTGTATTAGGTTGTTTAAGTCAGAGTTGCAGATAAATGTTAGAAAACTCTGAAAAAAAAAAAAGTCAAAGCTGATGTGCCTTCTGATCTAAGTCATGGGAGTCTTCAGGGTGCAGCAAGCTGGAAGTGCTGCGTGGCAGCAAATCGGTTTCCTGTCACTTTTTATGTGAACCTTTTGAAGGAGAATCCTACTGATTTTTTTAATTAGATTCCAGATGCCACATTGGTTCTCCTTTTCTGAAAAGGGATGGCAGCTGAAGGGTGCGGGATGATTTGCAGAAGCAGTGACATTGTAAATGCAGAACACATATATTTACATAATATGCAATATAAAAATAAAGTAAAATTATGCTTTTAGGTATATAAATGTGGCATATTTTATTCTACTTCATTCTTGCTTTTCATATTATATTGTGCTTCCTAATTCACAGAGTACTGTAACATACTGATTTCAGGTCAGAGTCCTGTGCCTTTAACTTAGTGAGATTGGCATGGATTTAAGAGTATATTCCATCTTCTATTTTAAGGCTTTCAGTACTGTCTGCCAAAAGATCCTCATAGAGAAGCTGATGAAGTATGGGCTGGACGAGCAGAAAGTAAGGTGGATTGACAACTGGATGAATGTTTGGGCCCAGAGGGTATTGATCAGTGGTACAGTCTAGTTGGGGACCAGTGACTAATGCTGTACCCCAGGGGACAATACTGGGTCCAGTTCTGTTTAATGTCTTTGTTAGTTATCTGGGTGATAGGGTCAGTGAGTATACCCTTAGCAAGTTTGCTGATGATACAAAACTGGAAGTAGTGATTGATACACATGGAGGGTTGTGCTGCCATCCAGAGGGACCTCAACAGGCTGGTGTGGTGGGAACCTCATGCAGTGTAACAAAGGGAATTGCAAAGTTCTGCCCATGGAACAACCCCAGGCACCGGTAAATGCTGTGGGCTGACCAGCTGGAAAGGAGCTTTGCAGAAAAGGATCTGGGGTCCTGGTGGACACCAAGTTAGACATGAGTCAGCAATGTACCCTTGCTGCGAAGAAGGCCGATGGTATCCTGGACTGCATGAGGAGGAGTATTGCCAGCATGCTGGGGGAGGTGATCCTTCCCCTCTACTCGGCAATGGAAAGGCCACACCTGGAGTACTGAGTACAGTTCTGGGCTCCCCAGTACAAGGGAGCAATGGGTGGGCTAGAGAGCCCAGTGAAGGGCCATGATCAAAATGAAGCAACTGGAGCACCTTGTATTTGAGGAAAGGCTGAGAGAGATGGGAGTGCCCAGTCTGGAGAAGAGAAGGCTCGGGGGGGGGGGGGGGTGTACGTAGGTAATGCATAAGGGATCTTTTATTACACATGTATTTAACAGGACATCTGCACACTAAATCACAAATACAGTTGAAAATGTAAACTTTCTTTAATCCTACATGAAGTCTATTGTAATAACTTGGGGGGGGGGGGGGGGGGGGGGGGTCTTGTTGATGTATATAAATACCTAAAGGACAGATGCAAAGAAGACAGAGCCAGGCTCTTTTCAGTGGTGCCTGGTGACAGAATAGGAGACAGTGGGCACAAATGAAACACACCAGGCTCTGTCTGAATATCAGGAAACACTTTTTTCACTGTGAGGGTGACCAAGCACTGGCATGGGTTGCCCAGGGAGGCCGTGGAGTCTCCTTCCTTGGAGACTTTGATCCTAGGCAGCCTGCTTTAGGTGGCCCTGCTTGAATGGGAGGGTTGGACCAGATGACCTTCCAACCTCAACCATTCTGTATTCTCCCCTCCAGTGAAAAGAATTATGAGGAGGTCATAATCTCTGTGGTTAACATGGGTTAACAAACTCACTTGTATATTTTTACTGTTTCACTAAGTTGTGTTAGGTGATCGAAGTAGAAGTTCTGAGAGGATGCTGACAGCAGAAAGAAAGAAATGAGACCAAGTGGCAGCAGTCAGTCAGTGTTCTTCAGCTGCAGAAAAGTTTGCTTGTCACACTTCCATGATTTCATGTGCGTGATTCCTAACTCTATGGTTAGCATGTCAGAAAAACAGGGTCTTAGTAGTAGTATACTCTGCATGATTGAAAGATGTTTTTACACTATTGCACATTGCACTTTAATATGCACTTTGATTCAACTGTTTTCCACACTGAGACAAAATCAGGTGCCTATTCCTAATCTGAGTACAGTGAAAACTCAGCCTGTTTTGTTAGTTATTCTTTAAAACTCCTTGAGCATTTATGTGTATGATGAGAAAACCATCCCGTTTGCTACCAGAGATGCTACATGGGTAATACGAAGTCACAGAATGTTATGAGACAAGATTGAAAAAAATCAATTTTGTGTGTCTGTGATTTTAAAAATAAGGAGGAAGCCGAATAGAAAATAGAGGAACTACCTGTCACGTGCACTCGCAACAGTCTCTGGTATTCTTGGGGAAGATATTCTATGAGGTAATTATCAGCTTATTCCGTAGGGAATATTGTAAAATGCTAAGCTAGCTGTAGCAGGTCCTGTGTTCCAGAATGACTATAAGAAGTAGGTCAGAGACGTTATATTTGAAATGGATTAACAAAAAAAAAATTATATCTCTGTGCTTGGTGGAAAGTGGCAGAGTGAGGTCTGGTGGATTTTACTCCGTGGCAGTCATGTAGAGGTCTCCATTAGAGAAAGAACAAAGCTGGGTGAAGGCTCTCACCATGCAGCAAGCAGCATTTGTGTGGAAGACTGAGACTATTGTGCGTTATAAGTAAAGTAGAGAGGACTGAACAAGCTGAGGAATTCTAGCTGAGCAGCGGGACAGGTTTTGAAGTCAGTCATGTGAGTGTTATGGAAGAAGTTGCATTTGGGTGAGGCTGAGAGTGGGCCACCCATATCTCTACAGTGTGGAGAGGAGGTGTCATGAGGTCGTGTTCCACTTTACAGGACTGAAAAGGTTTTTCACTTGTGGGTAGTTTGTACAAGTTAAAACTTGTGCAGGCAGGCAGCAGTGCTGACTTCAGTGTGAGCACAGAGAGTACTGACAGCAGTGACCGTTGGGTTTGGTATTCATAGTAAATTGCCAAGCACTTTGGTTTGAGGGTTTGTCAGATGGGTTACTGAGAAGACTAAATGGGATTTGCTGGAAAAAATAGTCCTAGCCCACTGCCTTTGTGGACAGTCCAGTCAGAGCTTCTGTGCCTGAAGGAAGGACCCTCAGTCTCAGCTGTGGGGTTAGAGCAGGCTCCTGCTCTCTCCTTTAACTTTGAGAACCTGCTGTATTGCCAGCCTTCCATTGGTTTCTGCTTTTCTCCCTTCTTTTCTGCTTCCAATCTGCAGCAAATTGCCTTTGTGCCTCTCTCTGTTCTCCGCTGATTTCCTCATGCAAGAAGAAGAATACTGAATAAAAGTGAAGGAAGCCTTTGCATTATAGGAGAGCGGGAATGTTTAATCCAATTAAATGGGGAGAGAGTGAGACCAAAACTCAAATTCTTTTCGGCTCCATGTTTGACCAATAGAGCTTCCAGCATAGTAAATCATTGACCTCAGGAAGGTTATTTAGGCAGAACAAGTAATAAACAAAAACCCCATAATCCTTATCTTTTAAATTATCTTTATTTATACAGGGTCATACTCTGCATGCTGATAATGGGACTTAGCAAATCAGCATCTTACTGTATTTTATATAGTGTTACTTTTGAGTAATAAAGCTCAGCTTCCCAAGGAAAGGAGTACAGTGATGTAGTACAGGTCACGAAAGATCAGTAAGGGCTCCTCTGCAGAGGTGGTAAGAGTGGTGGTTGTAGAACAGAAAGAAAAGCTCTGAAATGTGACCTGTAAAATAAAAAAAAATGCAAGGCAATTCACGTGCCTGCATGCATGCATTCTCAGGGATTTAACTTGACCACCTCTCGTTATTCAAACATGTTATTGATATTCGGAGTGTTATGCTAACAAATGAGTTCAACTCTTGCAAGAATACGCTACAGATTCAGCATCCATTGCCCTGCAATACCTGAAGCCCTGCTCTGGTTGTCAAACTTTAACTGTGTTGCATTTTGCTCTTGATGACTATTTTCTGTGATAATTTAGATAAGTTGGGTATTTGCTTACCTCATGATGTCTGCTGGCTGAGTTGCTGAGAACAGCAGAATGTTTTGCCTTCCACAGGCTGCACCCTGGTAATAACTTGTGATGTTATTACCAGTTATTATATATCTATATACACACACACACACTCAACTCCAGAGTCTGAGGGGTTTTATAATAGAAAGTACAGTGCCAGAAGTCTAGAGGAGAGCATTTAACTGTGCTCTCCGAAAATAAAAGGTATTTTATAGCTGTTGGTAAGCGTATGTGTTTTAAAGCCCTGAATCTAGTACTTGTAAACTTAGTGGGAAGAGGAGAGCATTTCCACTAGCTTTACAGCTGAGCACATCCCACTGAAGTCACTTGAATCTCGGGGCTGAGGCAGTGGCCATGCCTCTGCACACAGTGCAGCTCTGTGCAGAGAACGCCAGGTTACCTCTGAGACACAGTGCCTACACTGTGGGAGTGCTACATTGGGGACCAAAGTAGGTAGCTCTGTGCCCCTATGGTGTTAAGTGTCACTCTATAGCCCCCAGTGATGAAACAGCTCATCCAACGCTGCCTCAGAAGTGTCTTCCCTCCTGGCAAGTTTACCTGTGTCTTCTGACTCTTTCAGTCTGCCATTCTGCTGTTAGTTTTGCATCTGAACCTTGAAGTCAAGAATCGTATCATTTTGGCTGGTAGAGACCTTTAAGACCATCAAGTCCAGCTGTTAACCCAGCACTACCACATCACCACTAAATCTATACTTCATCCCTTCCCTGGGCAGCTTTACAGTGTTCCGGTGTTTTACAACCCTTTCAGTGAAGATGTTTTACCTAATGTCCTCTGGCACAACTTGAGGCCCTTTCCTCTTGTCCTGTTGTTTGTTACTTGAGAGAAGAGACTGACACCCACCTCATTACAACCTCTTTTTAGGTAGTTGTAGACAGTGATAAGGTTCTCCTCAGCCTCGTTTTCTCCAGACAAAACAACCCCAGTTCCCTCAGCAGCAGCTCCTCATGAGACTTGTTCTCTAGACCCTTCACCAGCTTCGTTTGCCCTTCTCTGGACACACTCCAGCACCTCAGTGTCCTTCTTGTAGTGGGAGGACCAAAACTGGACACACTATTTAAGTGCTGAGTACAGGGGAACAATCATTTCCCCACTCGTGCTGGCCATGCTATAATTGATACAAGCCGGGATGCTGTTGGCCTTCTTAGCCTCCTCGGCACACTGCTGGCTCGTATTCAGCTGCCTATCGACCAACACCTCCAGGACCTTTTCCACTGGACAGCTTTCCAGCCACTCTTCCCCAAGCGTATAGAGTTACAGGGGGTTGTTGTGACCCAAATGCAGGACCAGCCACTTGGCCTTACTGAACCTCAAACAATTGGCCTCGACCCATTGATCCAGCCTCTCCAGATCCCTCTGTAAAGCCTCCCTACCCTCAAGCAGATTGACACATACACCTAACTTGTCATTGTCTCCCAGCTTACAGGGGGTGCACTCAGTCCCTTCATCCAGATCGTTGATAAAGGTGTTGAAGAGAACAGGGCCCAGTACTGAGCTCTGGGGAACACCGCTTGTGACTGGCCACCAGCTAAATATAACTGCGCCACCAAGAGCATGAGGGGGGGCTGAGCCAGTTCTGCCTCGGGCAGAATGTAGAAGCAGGTAGAAGGAAAAGTCTCTTGGATTATTTCGGTGATTTAATGGTACAGAGTTAAATCATATTCAATGTGCTTCTTATGCTAGCGTTCATTCAGCAATGGTGAATCTCTATGTAATTTGTATTTTTCTACCTGTGATTGTTTTGCTTTAACTTTAGGGGATATCCAGTCTGTTTGTCATCCTCTAAAGGAGGCAAAAAATATATCATATGAAAGCAATGACAAATTGCTTTTGTGCTTCTTCATTGTTTTCCTTCCCCTGTGGCTTCTTAGTCGAATGTTAAAAATTCAAGTTCTTAGTGCGTTAACTTGTATTTTCAAGATGCTTAGCACACCTCTTCAGAATCATAAATAATTATTGTGAAGTGTGTGATAGGCTTGATGGTCTGTTGTTGTGATAACAGCTCTGGTTTGGCAGACACTTCTAAGAGCAGCGTTGCTTGTGATTGCTTGACATTTCTTCAGTTTTTGTTTAATCCAAAGATTCACTGCATTCCAAGCATAAAGCATGGCTGTGCCCCAAAAGAAAAAAACTTTATTAATAATCTCAGGAATGTTTGGGGGTGCTTTTCTAGTGGCTGCTGCATTGCCTCAAAGGTATTTTCTTCCCCTTGTTTAAACAATCAACTTTAACATTTTCAGACGGTTCATTCCAACTGATTGAACTTTCATATAAGCATGTAACTCTCCAAAGATCAAAATTTGCCTCAGGATATTTTTAATTTAATAAAGAATCAAGCTGACTTCAGACTTACACAGACTGCATAAATCCGAAACTCCAAAATCTAATAAATCTAAAACTTTTAATTAAAAAATGGAGATACCTCAATTTAAATAAAGGAGTTGGACATGTCTTTGTCGTATTTTTGGGGAATTACCGTTTAGCCCCATGAAGAGCCATTTACAGTAAAAAGGAGGAGAAAAGACTGAATAACTTGAGCCAGGGATAGCAGTCCTTTAATCATCTGACTGTCTTGCTAGAGTTATCTGTTCATAGAAAATACGACCTCTCATCTGCAGACCTTCGATATGTATTTTGTGAAAGTATTTTATAATTGATACATTTTAATCAATTAAATAGAGTTAAGTTGCTTTAACTGCTACCAGAAAGTTTCTCAACACCCCAGAATACAAGTTAGAGAATTTAGTAATATTTTTTTAGAAAATAATACTTCCGTAGTTGTTTCTGCTCATTCTAAGAACCACCAAACCTTAGAAATATCTCCAGCAGCATTTAAACACACACTGAATTATGTCATGGAATGAGTATGACTTGTTCAGTTGCAGGCACAGGCTAGAGATTTGAGGTTACAGTTAATTTTTCTTTTGACGGTGACAGTCCAGGTTATTAATTGTACATGGTCAGGTTATAGCAGTGAATAACACTGGAGTTTGTAATGTCTTTTCCAGTCATCGTCTCTAGTCCCAAAATCCGTGAAATCTTTTCAATGTTTACTCCTCCGGTGGTTGCTGATCCCACTCAGCCAGTTCAGAGTTTAAGTGAACACTGAAACAAATCCATAGCAAGCAATGAGGGCTGGCACTGTATTGTGCTGTTCATCCCTCAAGGAGAAATTCTGGTGACTCGGAATTCGGTGGGTCAGGGCACTGCTTTTGCCTGCACATGGCCTTCAGAAGCCAAACTAGCATTCCTAGTGGTGGTTTCCTCAAGCTGTCCTACTGCAGGGTTAGTCCGAACATCAGCACTTGGGCACAAAGGAGCCCCATTGTCACCTTTGTTGAGAAGCACCAGATGGCATATCTGCGGCAGGCAGAGGACGTACAAAGACAGAGGTGACAGGACTGAGTGGTGACAGGGAGATAAAGGGGACTGAGTGTGGCCAGGTGACTGGAAGGTGGTAACAGTGAGGAGGAGGGGAGAATGAGGCTGGGAGTCGGGATCAGCTGGTGTCATGTGAGGGTAGGAAATCGCAGAGAAATCACATGAAGTGGCACTGGTGAGGTGGCTGGCTGTGGGACAAAGCTGAGATGAATGAGAAGGAGGGGGAAGAAATAGGGCTTGTTCTAGTAGGTAAGAGAGAGAATACCAAGAACTGTTGTAAGGAAAAGCGGATCTTGATTACAAAGACAGAAACTAACCAGACTGGAGGATTGCTTGCTATGTATTTTCTAACTTACAGAGGGTTGACTGCAACTTCGCTCCCTCTAAGCAGAGCTTTGTGATGTGTGGGTGTAATACTGTTATACTACATGTTTATTAGGTATTATGCCATTATAGGTATTTTTATGGTGTGTGTGCATGCATAACATACGCAGTAGTGTGCTCAGCTGCAGCGAGTTCATAATATGGACCATGAGCGCAGGTCTTTCGTTTGTACTCCCTGCTAACTTTTTTGGTTGAAATAATTTTTCTGAGCACAGGGTGTGACCTCTTGACTCGCTGATGCTGTTTGAGCTAACAGGAGACTCTGAAGAGAGTGGTTAGCCAGCATCGCGGGCCCTGCCATGGCCATGTTAATGTCAGTGTGAGTTCACACTAGCAGAGGGCTCAGAACAGTGTTCAGAAGCCTGACTGGTTGTTTTCATACTTCACTGGAAGCTTAAAGTTGTCTTCAGTTCTCCCTTGTTTTTTTTTACTTAGAAAGTAGCCAGACAACTGCCATTTTTGCTCAGAGTGAGGAATCGATAATTCAATACTGTGGAATAGAGATATTTACTGCTACCCAGTTACAAAAGAGGACATAATAATTTTGAGAAGACTGCTCATACAGAAACCATTGTTATTTTTACAATAAAAGCTCCTTTAAGCAATTAAGAAAATGTTTTTCTCGATTGCAGTATTTATGTTGTTAATGGCATCTTTTCTATTTCAGAACAATAAATCTAAACAGTAGCTTACTGCAACAAGTAATAGAAAGAAAACGTGAAGTGCTGTGCATCTTGAGAGAAAAGATAATAACAACTCAGAAGTGTACGATATCTGAACATATCCAGACAGAAGAAAAAGTCAGCGGCGTGATGGGATGCAGTACAAAAATAGTAAAGGTAAAAGTTATTAAAAATCTGCAAGGAATAGAACATTTGCAGATTATCTGAGAAGAAACTATGATTTCTCCAAATAGACTTTCGGGTATTTTTTGTGAACTCTTTTGTAACATGTCAAACTCACTGCACTGCTTAATTGTGAAACTTCAGGAAGGTAAAATGTGTTTCTGTTGCCTCACTGGCAAAAGGTACCATCTTTTAGTGTGAGCCTGAATGTGGTTTCCATCAATACTGTCAAACTGTGATTCAGTTTCTACGTGGATTCCTGCCTACAGCAGAACATGCAACAAACATGTAACAATTCAGTGGAAGCTGAAGAGCAAAAAGCATTGCTGAAGCAAATTTATTTGAAAAGCCAAGTAATCATTCATCGGAAGTGTCTGCAGTGTCTACTGAGTTTTAGTATTTATCGAGAAGCTATTTGTTTTCCATCATAGGAGTAGAGATTAACTGCATTATGAGGATATCTGAGAAGTTGCCCATGAATTGAGAAGGAATTACCAATGTCAAAACATAGGCGAATTCATTGTAAGGTTGTTTTTTTTACAGCTGCAGATGAATCACTTCTGTGTACATGGTGTGTCCAGTAGTAAAAATCTGGGAGTTGCATTCAACAGCCCTCTACCACCTTCCTAGTACCAATCTCCAGCTGGGCAAAAGGGGTGTCGGGATAGAAGCAGGCAGGGCAAGGTACTGGTGTGGGTGCGTGTTGCCTGGTGACGCAGTGTTTCGGGTCTGGCAAAAGCAGCACCTGGAGCTCAACTTTGTACTAGGTCAGGGCAGGTAAGAGTTTGAGAGCTGCTCTTGCTGTTGTGCTTCTGCCTCGCTTCTCATCTAGTTCCTTTCATAGATGTCAAATGTAACATGTGCCTTAGTTAGACACCATGGAGGATAAAGCACATTCTTTCTATGTATTTTTTACCCTTAATTCATTCTGTGTTTAAGTTGCTACACAATAGCTGAATCGGATAAACAGTGAGTAAATCTGTCCTCTAGGTTTCAGTGAGTGAAAATGGAAGTGTGGTGAAGGATTCTAGTGTGATCCTTGAAATTCCTCCTGCAACCACTATTGCCTACGGTGTAATTGAACTGTTTATAAAGCACAGTGGCCAGTTCGGTAAGTATAAAGCTCATTTTCTGTGGCACACAGTTCAACTGTGGACAGAGCTGTCTGTCCTGCATATGAAAGCGATGATGTTGTATGGTTTCCATTGCCTTGATAGTTGTTTGTGCTGAGAAATGCTGCTCTTCTGATTTAGTAATGCTTTTTCATTTGCTTGAATAAATCATAATCTCAGAGTAACTTAGGCTTCAGGAGACTGCAGGATATCATCTAGCTCAAGCCCCAGCTCAAGGCAGGGCCAACTTTGAAGTTTTATCTAAGTTCAGTTAGATTAAATTGCTCATATCTTTGTTCAAGTTCTGATTATCTCCAGAGACGAAGATTCCACCACACCTCTGGGCAGCCTGTTCTCATGTTTGACCACCATCATGGTGAACTTTTTTCTTTTCCTTAATGTTTAATGAGAATTTCCCTTTCTTTAATTTTGTCCTATCATTACACAGAAGAGACTGGCTCTCTCTTCTCTTCATGCTTCCATTGAGTACTAGTAGATGGCAACATTTTCTCCATGCTGGACAAACCCATTCTCTCAGCCTCTTCTCAGACACGATGTTCTCCAGCCCCCAGCCATCTTGGTGGCTGTTTGCTGGATTGCTCCAGTATGTCTTGTCTTTTACTGGGGAGGCCAACATTGAACAGAGCACTCTGAATACAGTCTCCCAAATTCAAAATCACTTTCAATGATCTGCTAGGTACACTCTTCTTAGTGCGGAGCAAACTTCAGTAGCTGCAAGGGCATGCCGCTGGTCCTCCCAGATTTGTTGTCCAGGTATTTTTCGGTAGTTTTGCTTCTGTCTAGCTGGCGCTCAGCCCGTGCTGTTGCCTTCACCTGTTGGCAGGGACAGTGAACCAAATATAAATTGGTGGTCAACCAGGAATGTTTAGACAACACTCATGTTAAGAAAAGACTTATTCATAAAGTATAAGACCGTAATTTAAAGTTTTCTGTGTATTTTACACTTTCATATATAGATTGTTCTCAGAATGGTTGCAGAAATGTCCTTGTCATGTTTTCTGGTCGTGCTTTACTTCTTTCATGTCACATACTTTCAGATGTCAAGTTAAAAAAAAGTTGAAATTGGATTTGTGGGCAGTAGTATCTGATCTGCAGAATCACTTGGGAATTTCTTTCATGTCTATTCTCGGTTAAGCTCCCTAACCTAACGTAGGTTTCAGGGGATGTTTTGCAAGAAGGAAGGAAATCAGATGGACTTTGTAGAGCTGGAAGTTGGAAAGGACAGATGTGGAGGCAAACAAGGGATACGTTTAAGAAATAGTTGAAGTGCAGTTGAGATTTGAATTCAGGATGCACTTTATTTGGATAAGAAATGCAGGATACTCTCCATCATTCTCCTTCAGCTGACTTAAAGTCTGTAGGTTCAGGAATATAAATAAATATCATGTAACCTGTAAAAAAAAAAAAATAATTCTGAAATGTGGAACTGCTCTGACATAATTTGAACATAGCTATATATAGATAGATTGAACATAGATATAGCAGAGGGCATTGGCTTCGTGGTCATAGTAGAACTATGTAATTCAGAGTAATCAGGTGCAATTAAGGCTGTCTGACTACATAGGTTGTATAGATCATAGCCTGCTTACGTGATTTCTTGATGGAAATTCCTATGCCCTACCTGCTGATAATACGTGAGTCTTGTTAACAACCTGTATTTCCCTGCTTTTTTTCCACCTCTGCTTGTTTTCCGCTTGTTTTTCTCATTTTTAATGTTACGTCTTTTAAGTTTCAAAACCAGCACAACTTGTTTCATGTTTTATCTCAAACATCCTGTTTGCCTTTTTTTTTTTTTAATTTGTCATATCTTCCCTTGCCTTTCATTGAGAAGGTGAAGTGGAGAAACTAACAACAAAATTGGGGACTTGACAGCAAAAATAAGTATGGAGGAGCCCAACCTTCAATGTAATGTCTGAGCAGTGATCAGTGTCTGTTTATGGAAATAAAAATAGCCTTAGAAGTTAAATTCAAAGACTAATGTGGTCCTCTCACATGAGACTGAAAGTGGCCAATAGCAGGTGTAACATAATGGGATTCTCTTAATAGATAATTACAAAATAAGGTGCACCTAAGTTTGGGGTTTTTTTGTTTCTCTTTCTTTGCCACTGATTGTACTTGAGTTATTGTATAAGAAAGAATGGTGTATAAACCTTTAAAATCTTCTGGCTAATGTGACTGGACATGCTTGGACGTTTTTATAAATAGCAGAAGAAAGAAAGAAAAAAAGGCCTAATCCTTTCCTGATCCCTTTACCATAATGTTTCCCGGTAATCATTCTGTTTGATTTCTACAGGCTAGTTTTCCACTACATGTAAAAGCTGTTCCTGTTAAAGGCTTTGCAGTTCTTTGAAGTTTCACTGCAAGTCCTCTTTTTCTTGCTTTGCAAAACAGGGGGTGCAGTAGCACTGGCTAATTTGCTTTGTTCTGCTCATTGTTATATATGTATGACGTGCTTCCTCTTACATGTCTGTAAATTAAACAGTTCTAATCTGTTCAGCTTCTCCATGCAAAGGAGTCTCTTTGCCTTTGATTATTTTCGTTGATCATCTCTGGTTTTCTTCCATTTTTGTTATTAATTCTGAGTAACTAACAAGATCTAACTGCTCTGTTGGAGGTTTGTCATCGACGTATGTCATAGAATTCAATAGAGAAAATATCACAGTATTATGTATGTCCTTTCACTTATTTTCCCTTCTCTGTTTTTTTAAAGAATTAATGAAATACAAAATTATTAACAGTCCTGTTAATACAAAACTTTCAGAGTATTTTCCTGAATTGAGTCTGCATGGTCTGTATCTCTTAAAACTTTTCACGTGATGCTGTGTATTGATTTCCCTTATTATCATCATTCCGCTGTAGGAGGGTAGGTAGTTTATTAGCACTATCTTCCTCATTCTGGGTTTGTGTGACAGCCTTGTTATTATCAAAGAACGTAACACAAGCATGTTGGCCTTACGGTGCCGTAGCTGCTGTCCGGAGTCTTGTTGCTTTGGGAAGTTCTTTGTGTCAATTGCTTTCTGCTCCTCTGTAGCTCACTCTTCTCTGTGAAGGGTTATGCAGGCATAAAGGTCTCTGTCATCTGTCTTTCTCTGTGGCAGAGATTTCTTTGTCTGTTCTGCCTTTGAAAAGCTTTTTGCTGATGGAGAGCTCTCCATGCTTTCTCATCTGCTTTGACTGTCCTTAATTTGGTGAGACAGACTCTACAACGGCAGGAAGGTTATATTTAGGTTTTGCGCCTGGTACATGTAAGCACTGTTCTTGATTAGTTAATTTTTTTTTTCCCTCTGCTGTCAGGTATTACCTTAAAATTTAGTTTCTTTTGCTAGCCTGCCTGCATCCTCCTCAGGCCTGCTGCAGCGTGCCAGGGTGCAGTTTCAACTCTTGCATTTGAGACAATAAAAAATGATCAGAATATGTATAGGGCTTTGATTGTATTCTGCAGCTTTGGAGCACAATATTGACCATACAAGCACAGAACTTGATACTCCCTGTTTCCCAGAGTAACTCTTACAAAGCCTTCCTGTGTACCTGACAGGAGTCCCCTAGCTTCATCAAGGTGGGGGCATTGGGGTAGCAGGAAATGATTAGTCCTGTTTGGCTGAGGTAGGCCAGAGCTCATCAGGAAGATGAGACAGAAAATGCAATTCAGCCAGGGTGTCTTATATTCTCCATGAAGTTATTGCAAAGAAACAGTATACTGCAGAGTGATTCCGTTAGTGAATGTGCCTGGTTGGAGTCCTTTAGAAACTCTTGAAAAGCCTCCAGTTTTCCACTCATCTGGAGAACTTGAGCATGAACCTGTGGCTTGGTTGAGAAAGGAACCTATCAGTGCCACGACCAGAAGAAGCTCTGTGAGGGACATTCAGAGTTCTTACGAATCTCAGAAAGTGCTTTCCGGTGTCTCCATCCTGAGTGGATCCTGTAGCCCGGATTATGGCACATCTCTTAATTGCTAGAAAGTGTGATGAATTCATCCCTGCATTTCTTGAATGCAGCATTCAGGTTTACGGTGTCAGTGAGAAGTTTTCAGGTTATTTTCTGTCTACATTACTTCAATTCACAGGAGCTGGTGTCGCACAGTATAGTTGGTAGCTGCACCACAGAACCTCCATCTGTGCATGCTGTACCAAACATCAGGGCTGCAGTAAAGCTCAGTAATTCACGTATAAAGCAATTGTTGTCATTCATTCCATCTAGAAGAGATGAGACATGGAGAAATTGCACGAGAACACTAGATAATATAAGGTACCATCTCATTCAGTAATTGCTTGTGTGTGTATTCATTATTTTTTTAATTACAGAATTCTGTCTGCTACATGAACAGCAAGGAGGTTTTGAAAAAGAAAGCACAGAAGGCTCAACTTATCCCCATTCAGCACTATTCAGAGATGCTTCGTTTCTCTATCAGCCAGATGCTGTTGATAATGAGATGTACTCTGGGGCTAAAAACCCTATTCCCAGTGACGCTGCTTTAAGTGTGTTGAATCAAGGTATTGCCAGAAATGCTTTGCATGATTACGTTACAGCAAGTTAAGCAACGTGATGGGAGGAGATTATCTGGTACAACAGTACATAAGAAATTATGTTAGTTCATTTTAATAGCCCTTATCAGGAGCTCTTGGGGAAAGCACTGGAAGAATAGAAGAATTTGCTTCTGCAGTAGGTACATGCAGTGATCTGTTCCCTAAGAACATCCTGAATCCCTTTGTCGTTAATGTGACTTTACAAAACCAGGTTTTTATGCTGGTTCTGCTACATTGCAGATAAGCTCTATAAGATTAGTGATGATTTACGCTTTCATTCAGAAGGGGTCACTGAAAATATTTTTTTGTGATTTGGAAAATACTCTTACTAAAGCTTCTCAGTTAAATGTTATTTTAAGTCTCAAAAATTACAAAGATGTCTCTCCTGGTTTCACTTAGCTGCATTGTTTTCTGAGAAGTTTTATAGAAATCTTCAGTATCAACTAAGGCTGTTGCAATTAAAATGTAATTTAAATGAAAATTTGCAAATTGATATGATGGACCAGGCACAACCTTATTTATTTTTTATTTTTATTGTATGTTTATTGTAGGGATGTGGAAGGAAGGGGTAGGATTGTCACTTGATTGTCCCTTGAAAAAAGGGAAAACAAATCGAGGCCTCAGAACACACTTTGCTCTGCTTTTCATCAGTTCTTGGCAGAGTTCTTACAACTGGTTCTAATGATGGACATCACTTTTGATGTATCTAAATGTCACCCTTCATGGCTATTCAGTAGACTAAATGTGACCAAAATAGACTTGTTTGAAAGGAACAACTATGTCTCCATGTATATGTAAAACCCATTTATTTATGAAAAAATGATATGCCACTGTTTTGTTTTTAGTTTTCGCTTGACGTACCTTTGCGCCTTTCTTGCTTGAAAGCCTTGGAAGTTTCTTTTGTTTAATTAACCTGAACTGTCTCTTGGAAAAAAAGCTATAAAAATGGTTTCTACTAAAGCAAATTAAAGTAAGTTTCCTCTGGACCTGCTCCAACAGGTCCATGTATTTCTTGTGCTGAGGACTCCAGAGCTGGATGCAGTACTCCAGGTGGCGTCTCACCAGAGTGGAGTAGAGTGGCATGATCGCCTCTCTCAACCTGCTGGCCACGCTGCTTTTGATGCAGCCCAGGACGCAATCTGCTTTCTGGGCTGTGAGCACACACTGCTGGCTCATACTTGGGTTTTCATCCACCAGTATCTCCAGGGTCTTCTCCTCAGGGCTGCTGTCAGTCCTCTCATCGCCCAGCTTGTATTTGTGCTTGTGATTGCCCCAGCCCAGGTGCAGGACCTTGCACTTGGCCTTGTTAAACTTCATGAGGTTCATGTGGGCCCACTTCTCCAGCTTGTCCAAGTCCCTCTGAATGGCATCCCAGCCCTCCAAAGTGTCCAAAGATGATCAGGGGGTTGAAGCACCTCCCTGATGAGGTCAAGCTGAGTGAGTTGCAGTTGTTTTGCCTAGAGAAGAGAGGGCTCCAGGGAGACCTTGTAGCGGCTTTCCAGTACCTAAAAGAGGTCTACCGGAAAGACAGGGAGGGACTCTTTATCAGGGAGTACAGTGGTAGGATGAGGGGTATCAGTTTTAAACTGAAAGAGGGTAGATTTAGAAAAAGTTCTTCACTCTGAGGGTGGTGAGACGCTAGTTGCCCAGAGAGGTTGTGGCTGCCCCATCCCTGGAGGTGTTCAGGATCAGGCTGGATGGGGCTTTGAGCATCCTGGTCTAGTGAAAGGTGTCCTTGCCCACAGCAGGGGTGTTGGAACTAGATGATCCTTAAGGTCCCTTCCAACCCAAACCATTCTGTGATGGTAGGATTCTGTTATTTGTATAGACAGTCATACGATTGCATCAGGTACCAAAAAATCTGCCTGTGGCTGGGCTTTTCTTATTGTTTTCCGGTGAAGTAATTTTTAGATATAAAAGGCATGTTTAAAGAGAGCGTGTTTCTTGACTGGAGTGGCATGAAGGGAAGTTTCTTTTAAGCAAGGCTAAGAACGCTTGAATGCCCATGTTTTTTGGAAAGTGGAAAAACCTGTTCCAACCTTCCAGTAGGTATTATTGACTTGTAAACTTATTTTCCTTTAGCAAAGTGGTAATTTGGTACTATAAAACATTTTGCTTTGGTGTCATAGTGGAATTGTGAAGAAAGCAGTGCAGTGAACTCTCTTGTGCTCCGGTTGTATGTATTGTCATGGAGTTAGTATTTCAGTGAAGAACAGATTTTTGTCACGATTTTTGTAATAAGTCTTTTTAGGTCGGGGGTGAAGAGATGTAATTCTTTGATGCAGCTGATGAAATGTGAAGACAATAAAGATTTAGCATCACAATAGGAACTTTCAATTCTCCGTGTGGACTTACACCACTGAGTTTGTGATTCCTATTAACCCACAGATTAAGAAGTAAGGTTATGAGCAGGTCTCTTCATTCTGCCTTATAAATGGATTTTCTCTGGAGGTGAACTTTCAAGAAACCTAAAATACTGACTTCTAAAGTATTAAAAATACTGACTGCCAAACGCTGATGTGAGCTAGCCATTCTTCTGTCCTAGAATTTTCATTGATGCTTTGTTGGCTCATTAGGGAAATATAATCGGATGTGTTCCAGCCTTGCATTGTAACTTGTGCTAATGGAAATCAGGATGTCAAGATGTGGTGCTAAAAGAGCTTAGGAACTGCACGGTAAAAATGTTAACTGTTTTTACTGGCATTTGTGTAGAAATACTCAGTTTTACTTCTTACTGCTTTCTTGGGAAAGATCTGTCACGGTTGAAGACTCAGTTCCAGCCGTTTGTGAAGCTACCGGAAGACAAGCAGAGAGCTTTGTATAAAACCCTTTGTGAACTCCTGCTCCATGAAGAGACGGTAACTGCCCTGGAGGACGTGGTAAGATGAATAAACTTTTGCTTGCTTCCTTAAAGTAATTTCAGGACAGAGCTAGCACTCTCTTTTGCCTGTACTTCTCTCTTTTCAAGAAGTTTTACTTATTCTTTTGCTTCCAGTTAGATGATATCTGCACAGGAGACAAGCCAGATCTCAAGGAGTTAAAGCCTGCACAACAAGGAGACCTCACTGACTTCTTGCAGCTCTTAGGGTGCAGTTTACAGAGGGAGCTGTGCTTGCAGAAATCCCAGCCTCAGGATGACGAACTCCTCTCAGCTGCTCACCTCCTCATCAGTGCTATCTCTGGTATGTTATGAATGTTAAGAGCTGTTTGTTTTTCATTTTCCTTTTACAAGCTGTTACAGCTCTTTTTGAGCAGTTGGTGAGCTGAACAAACGTAATTTGTTCTGTTCCTTTTTATGGGCTTCGTATACCATGCTGAGCATTCCTGGCTGGAATTAAATTCAGCCCTCAGTCACTGGATTTTACTTGTAAAATACACATTCTCCCAAGACTGCTCAACTCTGCTTTCTGCCGAGTGTGGCCATTTCCGGTTTGGCAAGCTAATTTCTGTTCTTACTGCACACCAGAGTTCTTCCCGCCTTAATGCTGAGAATTACAAATGAGGTGTTGTCTTCAGTGTAACAGCATTTATCGTTGAGGTGCAAACTATGTTTAGCAAAAATGAATTTAACACAGTGGCGCTGCAGTTGGAGGGTTGTTTTACAGCTGCTGAAAAAGGAGATTAAATATAAATGTCAAACAAATGCCATGCTCACCCTCTAGTTGGCACCACGGTGTTAATTAAAAGCTACCTGCAAAGGCCAAGACAGACTCCTTCCTGGCTTTTTCTCCTCTCTTTCATATATAAGGGATTTCCTGAAATGAAGATCATGAAGGGAAGTCGAGGGGGAATGTGGCACTAGCTGGATGTGGCACTGTGCAGCAAAATGTCAGTGTGCATCCATATACGCACAGTACCCAGGTGGGATGGCTTCACTCGATTGTGGAGACAGAAAAGAGATAGCAAACAGAAACCTGCTGATGCGGTAACACTTGTCAGACGCTGTTAGGAGCAGGACACCGTTAATTGAGTGTGTTGCATTATCACCTGGCTTTGGCATAATGACTTCTGCTAATGCCCAGGCGTAAATGTAGCTGGATCGAGAATCAAAAGCTATTGTATGCCTGTTGCTTCTGTTAGGAATTGCACCCTTGAGTTACAGTGTTGAAGGGCACCACAGGGGCCGTTTAGTCCATCTCGCTGCCCCAAGGCAGCCTCAGCTATGTCATTCCTCTCAAACTGTGTCTTTGCTGAAGTCAGCATCTCATACAGACTTTGAGAGCAGAGGTTCTTGTTTTGCTCAAGGCCTAGATCGTTCACCCAGTCTGCAGTCTCACAGTGAAACATTAGGAAGATGCTCTGGGGGGAGACAAGAATGATGGGAAGGAAATCCCCTTTCCTACAAGCTGCCTTTTTTCAATGGCAGGGTTAGACAGTGTGGGGCACCCATTGCCTCTCCCATTTTATTCAGCTTTCGGGGAAGCAGGCAGGAAAGGGCTGGATCCACCTCTTCCAGATGTCCCAACAGAGCACTTGTGACAGCTGTCCTCAGCATTGAATTGCTTTGGCTTTCAGCATCCATTTCGTGAGCAGCACCTGCAGACGGAGGCCTCAAAGATGCAGGAGAAAACCCCCGTAACCCAGCTCCCCGTTCAGAAAGTCCCCTTTTGAGCGGCCAGCCCCGTACAGTGTTCACTGGAAACAGTCTTTCCCTTCTCACGTTCCCTTCACAGAGCTGTCCGATTACACCCTTGTCCTGCTGCGTGCCAGCTGTGATCTTCAGGTTGTTCCGGCGTTGTGTTGCTTGGTGAGTGGTCAGAGAGCGACTGCGCGGCACGTGGGCCCCAGCAGCAGCAGTGACTGTGTTCTCTGCCCTGCTGGGTTTCTCACCCAGTAGAGAAGGTGTCAGGCTCCAGGGTGAGTTTCAGCTGTCGGCATTGCTTAGGCAAGGTCGGGGGCTGACAGTGCACATGCTGCGGGTAATTTACTGCAGGTGGAGGTGTAATTCTGAAACATTTCTGTACTGGGAGATTTCATGGGCTGTGGACAGAAGAAAATTGTATTTTAAACTCCAATTTTAATTTACTGATTGTCTCACTAGCCCATTTTAAAGTCTCAGGAACAATAATCACCTGCTCTTGGGAAACAGAAATTTCATTTTGATGGCAGCAGTGCTTGGGTCTTGGCAAACTCCGAAGTTCCAGAACTCTGAGGCCATCCATTGAAACTGCTGAAGGAATGGGGCAGGGATTTCTTAAAGATTTTTAATCTTACTGACAAAAATAATAGTAAAAACTCGAAATATGCAGGGGCAAGTGGAGTGCTACTAATTGCTCAGAGAAAGAGCAAGAGTTAGGCATGATCTGCAGTGAGAGGAGTTGAACGGGGGAAAAGGCCACAGTAGGAGAGGTGTTTCTCCTTAAAGGGGGCCATAGAGCTTTGGTTCTGGATGAGCACATCGGACTCGTTGAGGCTAATAGTAAAGGGAATCTTGACCTTTTGCCGCTGCCTCGTGAGCTTTCCGGTGGTTTTGTGAGACCTGAGCTACGTGATGCAGGAACAGCAGTGCTTGGAAAACCTTTTTAATGTCTCTGCCTGATGCTCTCTCTCTTACATACAGCCCAACATTACTTCAGCCGATGGCACTGTGGCGCTGAGCTGTCCTTTGGTGGCTACTCTCACTGACAGAGGAAGATTTGATGTCGTGCAAAGGCTGTTTGCTTCATCAAACATTAATTTGGAAATGACAGAGTCTTCTGTAAAAGCTGTCACTATGAAGGAACCTGGATTCTTCCCGCTTGTTCTTTATGTTGCATTGTATGGATTTTATGCTTTAGGTGGGAATGTCCAGGAGCTTTGCTGAGTACCTGGTTACTGCTCTAGCCTGTCCTTTCTTCCGTAGCTCTGCAGTGTATCGTTGGTGTGTTGCAGCTAGCAGGAGAGCTGCTCAGTGGAGGATTTATGGTGGTCCAGCCAGGGGTTATGGAGGTTGGGCTGAACTTGGCATGCCCGGGGTGGGCACCCTGCACTGCCGTCAGGTGTGCGTGTGCTCCTGCTCTGCAGTTCCACTAAGATACCTCTGCGGTGCAACATGTATGAATAAGGGATGAAGGGGAGGAACTAAAAAAGACAAGCCTGGAGCAGAAATTGAACATAGCTGTTGTGGTAGTGGTCAGGTCTGCAGGGCAGTAGAGCCCTGATCGCTTGCGTTAACGTGCGTGGGAGAAAACTGCCCACACAAACTGCTTTCTGCGTGGTTGCAGAGAAGCAGGCTGGGGAAATGCGGGGTTCTGCAACACAGCAGCTGTTCTGCTCGTTCAAGACTTGACACGCAGAATGCCTTCGCTCTGGAGCAGGTGGAACGGAGGGCTCTCACAGAGGTACACCATTAGGTCTTCATTTATTAAGTGTAACTGGGCTGTACAGAGTGAGCTGCACACTGCAGGAAATAAAAAAAAGCCCACTCTAGAAGCTCAGACCACTTAGGGATTTATGCCTCAGTACAGCACTTCTCTTTTCTAGTAAGTTTTTATTCACCTCAGCAAGGTTCAGCTGTTTAAACTGAATTCTGAACGTTCCCTGAGGTATGGCGACGCCTTTTGGTGTGTGCCAAAAGTGAAGCGTCCTTGCTGCACTCTGCAAAAATGATCGTTTTACCCACGTGACATTCTAAATGCAGATGTTTTGCTTGTTTCTTTGACTAACAACGAAGTGTCAGGAAAGCACTTTGTGCTTTAAACTCTTTTGCCTTTTTTTCTAAATTGTAATTTTTTGTAATCACGTGGCTGGGACAGACATGCAGCAGAGATGACTGTAAATGTGGACTGGGGAAGGTGATGTTCCAGGCGAGTGGATTCTCAGTGCTCTCAGGTAAGATGGTGAGATGGCTGCCGGGCAAACAAGCAGGCCTCTCCGCCTGTGTGTGTGATCACTAACCAGGCCCTGCAGCTCAGCTAGTCAGTGGGAGTCCTTGGTTCCATTGTCTGCTCTGCTCCCACATGATCTTGAGCAGGTTGTCTTAAGGGGTCTTTAAAAACTCCTGTCAGTTGAGCTTTCCCTGAGGACTTTGGAGAAAAGTGCTGTGGTACCTTTCCTGAGAGCACAGGATGTCTTCCACGCTGAGCTGTTGGCGTTTCTGTGTCTCGTCTGCTAGATGAAGCTGATGGTGTTGCCTCAGCCTTGCACTGGTGCATACGGAAATGTTCTTTAGGAGGATAGAAGCATCTCATTCTGCTTCTGGAAGCGATGTGTGTTTGTCAGTGGGAAAGTCTTCTGTTGCCTCTGGGGAAATGCAAATGGCAAAGTCAAAAGCTGCCTCTGTAACTGATTTATCAGAACTTTCTATTGAGTCTTATGTCTAAACAATAGAGTAACTTAAACCTCGTGCATGTAATTTCCATTGTCGTTATTTCTGGGATTCCAGTCACGCTCTTGCCCTTGAAAGGTGGTGCTCACAGAGGATGAGTGGGTGGGTATATGTGGGTGTCGTGGGTTAGGGCTGGGCCAGCTGCTAGATGAATGACAGATGCTTTCTATTAACTTCCCAAAGGGGGAGAGAAGGGGAATAAGGTATAAGCCTTAGTGCACTGTATTGCATAACTGCTCTCACAGTGTGCATGCTGTGTCTGTATGTAGGCAAGGGGATTTGTTTAAAGAGGGAAGGAAAAAAAAAACCAAAATGTGTTCTATCAAAGCATCATTAAAAAAAAAAAGTGGTGTACGTTTCCTGCTGGTTTACCTTCAGATGCAGTGGTTTGCTTCAGCTAAATCCACGGAACAGGTTCTGGCTGGGGAGTATTAAGGTTTCTCACAAAGCCAAGGTGAGGGCACCTGTAGGGCTGGCAGTGTTCATGGTGCTGGGGAGCCCTAGTAGCTTCACCACTTGACTGGCACTACCTGCAGCCTGGGAGGAGGAAGGCACTGTGCTCTGTCCGGGCTGCTGCCTGTGACCTGTAGACAGATGGGAGCTCGGGGAAATGTTGTGTGAGGCACCTCCACTGCAGGCTGCGTTTCTGCGTGATACCTCACGACCTGTGCAGGCCTAGCACCCCTGCCCTGCACCTGAGGTGGGAGCAGGGGAGGGGAGCAGACACCCAGGAGGAAGGGATTGCAGGGGCAGCAGCACCCAGGGCCTCTGATCAGGCAGACAGAGGAGGGGCAGCCTTGGACTCACACAATGCGAGAGACCCTTGGGCAAACAGTGGTGTGCCCCAGAGACCCCAGACTACCTGCTAGTCGCGAAGGCTGCTTGGGGCTCTTGGCACCTCGCCTCATCTGCTGCCATTGATCAGCGTGCCTGCAGGAGTCATTGGTTGCACTTCAGTCTTGGCTTTGACCTTTTATGTGCTCTTTGTGGAGGTTTCCCAGCTTTCCTGCATCTGGCAGCACTTCAGTGAACAAAGAAGCACCTCTAGACCAGCTGGTAGCTAGGATGGCCTTTTTTAGAACTGAGTGAGCAGCACAGCTGGGGGAAGAAACGCTGAGGCAGGTTATGTATGTTCATGATTCTCTCTCCAGTTCCTTCTTCCGTGCTCTTGAAAGCAGGAGCCTGTGCACATTAATACTAAAAGTAGCTCAGACTGGACATACGAAGATCCAAAGGAACGGCAGAAGCACTGTGTGTCTCTTTCCAAGTTAGTCTTGTCCTGCCCTTCCTTAAGGTAAACGAGGACAGCCTCTTCAGGGACCCAGCCTAAGCTGCACTGATCCAGATTAATTCAGAATCCACTCCAGAAGAGCTGGATGTGCATCCACTACATCTTAGCTAAAACAGCGATTTCTTGTGACAGGCTGGCCTTGAACAGGAAATGCTTTTTCAAGGTTAGACGATTTCTTTCCTTGAAAGTGGGGAGGTGGTAAAAGGGCTGCGGGGTACGTCAGAGAGTGTTGGAGCTTCTCTCATAAAAGGTTTGATTTCACACCCCGACTTCCCTCACCAAAACGTTGCTGCCCTTTGCTGTACTTCCACATTCCTCAGGAGGCAGTGGGAAGAAGCCGCACCTCTGCAGTTCAGAATCGGGTCAGGACCCCGGAAGATGAGGTCAGCAGCCTCTTCAAAGAGCACGCGCTACCCTGGGAGGGCAGCAGGCTCACTTTGCTGTCAGGAACCAGCACCTGCCTCATACAAGCTGCAGGCCTGAGTCCCCTGGGCTGCTCACAGTGCAGGCCCCGGACAACTACTGCCGTAACGCTGCAGTACCCAGAAAACAGGGAACCCCAGTTCAGCAATGGCGACGGTTGTAGGACGGTCGAAGAGGCCCCAAGAGCTCTATACGCTGAGTGGGGATTTGGCTTATTCAAGAATGTCAAGCCAAACAAGACCAACTGGAAAGGTGCTGTTCTGAACTTTGCCCACTAAATGTGACCCAAACACGCGACACGGGCGATGTGCACGTTCCTGCGCAGCTGCCACACTGGGAAAAACCCACAGCAGCCCACGGCGCAAAGCCCACTGCGCAGACGAGCTGGTCCTGCAATGTTCGGTACGAGCACACCACCACGTCAGCGTACTGGCAGGAAATCGTGCGTTACTGCGGAGCCACCTGTCAAGCAGCACAGGATTAGGTAAATATAAAGGGCCAGTGTGCACAGAGTGCTTCTTGATAGCTTATTTGGCTAAAATTCAGAGTATCACCAAAAAAAAAAAAACACCAGAAAAAAGCTGATTGCATTTTTTCAATATTAAATCTTTATTATATACAAAAATATTTTGTTGGGAATTAACAGAATTTCACAATTTGTACATTAACGTTTTTATGTTTGGCTGTGTTTATTGTGAAAATATTAGCTGTGAAAAAGACAAGGGGGGTTTAGAAAACAAGTCACAATTTAAAAATGTCCTAAGTATTAGCTGACTCGATCAGTACGAAGGCGGCTGCTAAGACATCCCCTCGCCTAGGCCTGCTCTACGGTACTATATTCAACCAACAGTTAGGGACTAAATCCTCTGCAGGTTTACATTAGCAAGTTTAGCTAACAGGTAAGTTCGGTGGGTGGTTTTTACAGGATGCTTTCAGCTAAAGCAACAGCATTTTTTTTACAGGAGAGCAGTTTTTAAAGTTTTACAGCTGTCAAAGCCAGTTTAATTTAATATGCTGTAGAAGGAAAAGAAAACAAACCACAAGAGCTTCCAACAGACAAAAGCAGTTGTGAGAAGCAGCAGGGTAAGGAAATGCACCGTGACAGACTTTTAATACACATTTAAATCCAAACACTTAACCGGGATTATACAGTTCTTAGCCCAGCCTGGGGTGAGGGAGGGGCAAACTTTCTTGTACCTTAAAACCGAAGGAAGCAGTTCCCCTTCTTAGACCAGAGTACACAAACGTTACACACAGGCAAAGCAGGAGGAGGGAGCCGGGGAGGGGAAGGGATGCTCCACATGCATTTTCAAAGGGGGGAAAACACATTCCAGCAGTTATCTCCTTATGTAACTGTGTACAAGACTTAAATCAACAAAAAAGAGTCAGTTCTGGGTTTCTTCTCAGTCAAATTTTGCAGCCACCCCCAGAACTGCACTCAGCGGTGCTGTTCGTTTTGCTCTACACTCTGTACCCTGTAAGAGGTCAGGGAAGTTACGTAGGTTTTTGGACAAGGTTTTACTGTGGTGGTCTACGTAAATGTTGGCTACTTATGGGGAAAAACCTGGATCAGCTGCGCAGACAGCCAAACCTGCACGGACAAGCGTGAGCGTGGAGCTAGCGACATTAAAAGGAAAAGGATAAATGGGAGAAGGTGTTTCCAGCTCAACTCTAACTCTGTTAGCTGTGCAGGTTGGTCAGGAAGGATTCCACGTCCAACTACTGCCTCAAAAAGCAGCAAAAAGAACTCCATACCCAACTAGCAGGGGAAAGGGTTAAAAGTACTGAGAACAAAATTTACATTTACTTCAAGTGTAATTCATTCTGTAAAATACAAATATTGCTGAGAGAGAGATCTATATAATTTGGAGGAACTGCTTAACGGGATTCACCAAGCTGGAGTTTGTTTTAAGCCCCTACAGGTAAATTCTGCTGCAGTACCACCACATGAACTGAGAATTCAAAACGGGACAGTTTGTGGAGTAGTCCTACCATGGAGAATTCAGAATGTCCAGATTACCTGCAGCGCTTACCCCTAAG
>NW_010402805.1:915-33586 GCF_000710305.1 Buceros rhinoceros silvestris | reverse complement strand
TTGTTTGTGTGGGGGGGGGGGGGGGGATGTGTTTGGAAGCCAAAGCTGCCTCCGAAAATTGGTTATTTTACAAGTGATTTCACTTTCTTTTTTTTAGTATCTGTCTTGTGACTAAAACTAGTAAGTTACACCAGTCTTAAATACCAGTGTTTATACTGACTACTATTTCCTCTACAAGACACAAGTTGAGAATCCTAGACAATTTCTATCAGTAAGCTTGTTAAACAAGCTGTTAAACTTGAAAACCAAGAAGGGTAGGCGAAAAAAAAAAGAAAAAAAAGAAAAAAAAAACCTGGCAAAAAAGATCACAGAATCATTTTGGTTGGACGAGACCTTTGAGATCATCAAGTCCAACTGTTCACCCTGCACTGCCAGGTCACCACTAAACCATGTCCCTCAGCACCACATCCACACAGCCTTTAAACACTTCCAGGGACGGTGACTCCACCACCTCCCTGGGCAGCCTGTTCCAGTGCTTCACAACCCTCTCTGTAAAGCAAGTTTTCTTCATATCCAGCCTACCTCTCCCCTGGCGCAACTTAAGTCTGTTTCCTCTTGTCCTATTGCTTGTTAACTAACTTGGGAGAAGAGACTGACCCCAACTAACTCACTGCAACCTCCTTTCAGGTAGTTGTAGAGAGTGGTAAGGTCACCCCTGACCCTCCTCTCCAGCCTAAACAATTCCCTCAGCCACTCCTTATAGGACTTGGTCTCTAGACCCTTCACCAGCTTCGTTGCCCTTCTTTGGCAATTGGATAAACTGGGCCAGGACTGCACCATCCTCAGTAAGGACAGCCCACCAGCAAACGCAAACGAAAGTACTTTTAACTGCAGAAATCCTTTTAATGGCCCAGGAGAGGTTTTGTGTAGGGGCTGACAGCTGGAGGGGTATTTAAGGCAAGAGGCCTGGCAGAGTACAAGTCCTGGTGTCCAATAACCACTGTCTAGACACCAATAAATTGATCTCACCGCTTTTGCAAAAGTAGTATCATGAAGTTTGGCAATAACAGTACGGTACTTCAACTCTTCAGAATGTGGGTGAGGCATGAAGCAAACAGTCCATACGCATTTGTATGACAGATGCAACAGAGCTCCACCTGTAGCGTGTCTGAAAGCTGCACCTACAGGCACAAGGAGTGACGGGGAGCTGATCTACTGCAGCAGGCACTACAGACATACTGAGAAACCGCAACTGCCTCGAAGGTCAGTCTGAACGAAGAAGCAAGACAGAGGAAGCCTGGATGGGAAACCAAGGAAGAGGTAAAGGAAGTTTGAATTCGTTTACGTTCACACTAACAGCTCATGCATAAAGACAAGTAATAACCCACATCCCTGATTTCTGATGTTGTGCTCTACTTGATCATTTTCCACTGCTGCTGCTTCTGATCTGAATCACCCTCCAAAACAAAACAAACCCCACATAACTTCCTGAGGTCTGAGCTGCAGGCAATTTGTACAGCAAGTCATTCAGGCAGATCTTAGAAGATGGAAAGAGCTAGAATTGCACTGAGGATTGGGAAAAAAGTGTCACAGAAGACGTGCCAGCTTATATAAACACCAAATCAAAAGCAATGAGCTGCTCTACAAAGCTTTTTTTTTTTTTTCATGGCTAAGGATGCCGAACTGTACTGATCAGAGAGCACAGCACAAGTTAAGGACACTGCACTGGTTATAAATGCGATTTCCCTTGCCTCAGTTGGTCTGTGATTCTGCTCCAATTTTACCTTCGTTTTGTATTTGCAGAACGTTTTGGAAGACCTTTATAAGAAGTCTATCAAGATGACATATCCCATTATATCACCCCACTAAACTTTAACTGACAGCATCTTGTCGCATGATGCAGAACCTGACGTAGACCTGCTAGTGTAACGTCTGGAGAGGGCAAGGTAACCACCTGGGTACGCGTGCACCACAGTATTTACATTAAAGTTGAGAGTGGTGCACAATTAAGGGAGTTTTTGGTGCATTTTAGGAAATAACTTACGGGTCTTGGCATACCAACTACTTTTATGTATAAATCCTCATTCACAGGGCAACTACAGTGTTTCTTCTGTAAGTCTCTATATGTACAAATTTTACAGCACTTCATGCAATTGTCCAAAACAGATAGAAATTACAGATAAATATAGAATTTTTAGATTGAAATATCTGTATATTTAGAAAAATATACATTAGTAAACACAACAAATCAGGTAGAGAAGTGTACCGGTTCTGAAGTTTCACATGCAGGTACATTTCTGGATTAAGTCATGGTAGCTTAGTCATGTGATAGCAGATGCGAGCATGTTTTTTTCTACCATCCACATACATACATATACACAGACAACTATTTGATAATTCACTTTTCTAAACTACTTAAATATTTACCTCGTGATACACACCACATACCTTAAACATTTAGCAGCATCTTCACCTCGCTCAGACACACCTACTGTTAACAGTCAACGTAAAGTTTTCCTGTTAGTATCTGGAAAATGCATGTTTAGTACATAACGAGAAATAAAATCCTAGTTACTTTAACTCCTCCAAAATACTTCAAACAGCTGTTACAGCAAGTATTTTCACTTGCTCAAAACTAGCCTTTCATAGTGTCTTTCTCCCCAACTGCACAATGTACAGGTGTCTGTCTAACATCTGATCTGGCATACCCTGACAGGCAGAGACTGTCACTGCTGTGTGTATGACTGAAATGGCACCAATTGTTCTAAGAACCACCAAAAATGCTCTTTAAATAAAGGAACTGTCATTCTCATTCTAGTCATCCTACCGGGTAGTGACAAACTAAGCAGAGTATCTGATGAAAATCTGACTTTCCTGAAACACAAAACAAAACCCACCACCACAAAACCAAACCAACCTCTTTCCCCCCCGCAACATCATGTACCTGCCAGTCCAAACCCTCAGTTTTCAAGATTTAACAAAACAACGTGCATACAGACACCCAATTAAAACCTGCAGACACTCTGATACATACAATCTTTGCGAGCAACCGAAGGAAGCCATCTTTCACTTACTGCTTCAGAACTGTAGTTCTCGTTAGCACCTCTGCGAACACCCCCACGTGGACAGCCACTGGGCTCCACTGTGCTAACTGCTTGGTTTAAAAACATGATGTGAACCTAAAAAGTGACCTCATGAACCTGCGGTGAAAGCTAGAGCTTTCGGCTTTAGCAAATACACAGCTATTTAGAGACTGCTGGCTAGGGAGGCTCATCTGATGGTATTCTTCCTGGGATGGAAATAGGAGGAGAGAGAGGTTTTCCTGACTAAACCTTGATTCCCATACTTCATGTCTTTTACATGGTTAAGTAAGTTTATGGAAACAAATACAAATATAAGTGATATTTGCAATGTAAAGTACTATGGTGTGGAAACTGAAGAATCTTCTCATTCCGTTCATGAGGGAAGAATAAGCTCAGCCCACTTTTGGCATTGCAGACAGGAGTATTTTCTAACTCGAAAAGGCCTCATATTGGTCCAGATAGCACATCTTATTTACAGCATATGTAGGTCTCCTATTACACAGTGCACGAACATGGCTCAGTCACACTCAGCATATACTGCCAGTAGCAAATCGTTAATATAGTCAAGCAATGCCTCTGCTATCACTGCTGCTACATACAACACTCCATCCATTTCTCAAGGCAGCCTCTGAGAGAACCTGTCTCCTGGGAAAGGAAAATAAAAGTCTCAGGCTGGTGCCACATTTAAAAGCTCTGCCAAACAAACAAAACCAGAGAAAACACATCCTCAAAACTCTAACAATAAAACAAAGTAGTGGTACAAATTTTCCTCACAGAAGTTCAGATTCCCTCTAAATCTCAGTATTAAGAGCTATACACAGGTTCAACTAACATCTTCCACATACGTGGGGAGCTCGAGCTCCCCTGCCCTTTTTCTCCCACAACAACCAACTTCACAGGCTTTCTAAAAATCATCTGTGGTAAACATGTGTTTTGAGGGTGTTTTTGAGACTTACACTTTCCCTATACTGCATCAACTCCATTTTTCTTTCCCTTCTGCACACAGAAGTCTGTAAGAGCCCCAGGAGGCCATACTGTTTTACGGTGTCTAAGCCTCCTTTCCTTCAGAAATAGTTCTGAGGAAGGTACCTTTTGGTAACGTTCTGTGTCACACTTCAGTGTTGGAAAAAAAGATTCAGAAGCCGGGTGCCTGTCACCAGATGGAAGAGCAATAAAACAAATCAGTAACTTAAGTTTAGACACCTCACCTGGTAAGGATGGTGAATGTTCCTATATACAACAGCTGATGACGTTATCATATAAAATATTGTCACCAAAAAGAGAGATAGTCTTAGCGACAAGCTATATTTTCATTTTGTTCTCGTTAAGCAGAAATTTACACCAGCGTAAGTTTTGACTGATGAACGTGAACCTAACACAACTTCTATCAATGAGTCCACTAAGGGGAGAACTGTCACTGAACAGAAGAAAGTATGTTTTAAACAAAAAGGTATAAACAACATTGCTTTTCAGCAGTAAGCTTCTAATCACAAGCTAGCTAATGAAAAATGCAATTAAAAACAATGTAACGAAAAGCACAGAAATTCCATTACATCAAACTCAAAAAAATACAGCTGTTGATCACACACAAATATTCAAAAAGATAATATAGAACCCAGCAAGACATCACAGGAAATTAAGACACAGGTCACTATACAAATATCAACAATGTCCTAAGAAAAGAAAACGCTTTTTTTTTCTTTCTTCTGTTTGAGAAGCAGTGTATTATTTTCACAAGTGTGAATGAAAGTCCTAAACATTCAGCATCACTATACAAGGCTCCGCATTAGCAGGTTTTCTCTCAGGCTACTTCACCATTATTCAAATTGCACTGAATTACGTTGTGTAACGTCAGTACCTCAAGCGTAGTGGGCTAACAGGCTGGCTCCCAAGAACAGCCTAATAAGCAGCCTGCAAGGTATTGCTGTACGTTATTTTAAGAGACGCGTGTAAGGGAACCTACACAACAAGTTTCTAAACGAGAGACATCAAGAATTTGTGAAACATCAAGAATGCACCAACATTAAGCTGAAAGAAGCAGGGGCAATGAAGCTGTGTGTTGGTTGCTGCTTTTAATGTTTAAAATTCTGCTCCAATGAAATTATTATTTTTTAAAGGGAAAAAACCCCAAAGAAATTAGTGTTCTTTCCTAGTTAGAGCTGTAGACTTTTGACCAGTTAAACACTGACATTAACAAGAAGTTTTACAAAAAGTGTTTCAAGTATCCTTTTTTAATCAATCACAGTGAAAATGTAAGACCAAGATGTAAATGTTGAAGTGAATGACTGAAAGTTTCTTAGATGAAAAAGGCAAAGGTACTAAATCAAAACATATAAAAATGCTTAAACGCATTTCCTTCATGTGATATGAATAGAAAGGTTATCTGTAAAAAGTTAGAAAAATTAAAATAAATTACATATTTAAGTACACTTTCCCTTCAACATTTCTATAAAAATTCAGAATAGTGTACTTTCGAATATACACAGAGTAAAAATGCACAGGTGCTGCAGGTTGTCACTGGTATCTACACAAGGTCACATTAGCAGGTCTGCTGCAGTTGATTTTCTTTGTTACTTAAGCTCCTCTTGAGAAATCTTAATATACCCAGCTAATGGGGACCCACTGCGGCTCCAGCCTCAGTCTCTCGATGGCAGTCTGTAGCTTCTCGAAGGCCTTGTCTAGGTTGTCATTTACAATGGTCAGATCAAAGTAGTGGTTGTATGCTCTCTGGATCCGTGCACTCTCATCCACTGTTTTTTTCAAATCAGTGTCCTGTTGGAAAGATTTTAAAGATGACTATGAACACAAGACTTAGCTCCTTATAAACACGGAAGAAATATCCCTTCATTACACGCTGCAACTGACTATTTCAAGTTATATACTGAGTATACTTTTAAAATAATGGAAGTTTTCAGTTACAGTAAATTTGCACAGAACTTAAGCTAAAATGCATTGAGAGAGCTGAAAAAGTTATGAGCTGTGCCAGTAATGTTAAACGTGACAACCGAATGTGTGCAAATCTTGCAATTTTAAAGGAAGACACTAGAAGCACACAAACTTGGGCTGGTGTGCGCAACAGGCGGTTAGTAATTTTGTATGTAATAATTGATGGTCCAGTCAGAATAACATTAATGCTTTAGGAATGACTGAGTCGATCTGTTACGTAAATACATTTGTGCCCTTTTTTCTTTGCACAAAAAGGACCAAAAATCCAAGAATTAGTATGAAATGGAAGACAATGAAAGATACATTTCTGGTAGAACAGAGCCCTACAATACCTTACTGCTTTTAGAGGCTACATGTCAACCTCATTCACCTGACATCAGTTACTCATTTGTAAACTATTGCTGCATTATTTTAGTTCTTACACAAGCTGCACAAAGTGCAGGGAATTTATATTCCTACACAATGAAGCCTTCATGAAGTGCTGCCTTTGAGCATTTTTTTACGTCTCATTAGACATACACTCTTAGAAAATTCCTCTCCACTTTTGGACGAAAGCAATTTTTTTGTGAGCAGCTATGGGATTTGTCCCCTTAGACAATATTTAATATTTTCAAGTCCTGATACAGTTGTAAATACAAAAACCAAAATGAAAAAGTAAGTTCATGAATAGCCATTTGTGAATAGATGTTTCTTCACAGTAAATAAAGGAGACAGGCAAATACATCACCACAAGAGCCAGAATTTTTGCAATAGAATGGCTTTGGATGCTAGAAAATGTAGATAGACCCACCAGCAAGCAGAACGTAATACTTCAAACTACACTTATTTTTCATTTATTCAGGAATTAAAAGAATAAGAAATGGAAAATCATACTCCTCATATACATGTGTACAGCTCTGATTTAGAATCCATAAAGATACATACTTGTATATTTTAAAGGTAACTATCCTCTTTAGTATTCATAAGGACAAGTAAAACAAAGGCAAGAATGTCCCTCAGGGAGATCAAATATTAGGAAGTGCAGGAAATTATTTCCATACTTGTCTGGACAGTTTTAACCTTGCCCTCTGGTATATGCATCACAAAATTCAGGGTTCATTTGGGGCAGGGAGGAGGAAAGGCAGAGCACCCACAGAGATACTAGAATACATAACAACCCGGATCCATGACGAGGACTGGACAGGCTCTCATGTGGTTAAGAGAATGTGGTCTCACAGGTTTGAGGAAAAAAAAAAACCAAAAACCTAAAAATCTCATATTCATTTAGTGGAAATTAACCTACCCCCCATTTTATTGCTTGGAATGCCCCACCGGCTTTATAGAAGATCACGCTATCTACGCTGCAGCACTACCGTTGGGAGTTGTCAGCACACCATGAATTGTCTCCAGTAGGGAGGTTGTACTGCTGAACAGGAAGGACAGTTTCCTTAACATCTGGCTTATTTTACTTTGGTGCTGTAGCTGAAAAAGTTCATGCCCATACTGGAAGAAGCATGTCTCAACATCCTCTGCTACCCACTGGGTCTCAGACAAGGAGAGAAGATGTAAGGAATACAATGTGCCACTTTGCTTCACAGGACAAATCCAAAGAACTTAAGGGGAGGAGAAGCTGTCCAACACTTACTACTGTAGCAGCTCGCAGCCATGCTCAGTGCAGCATGTGCCGCTGCAGCAGTGGGTTCATGGCCTAGCTGCATTCTGTTCTTGGTTGCGTGTTTTCTTTTTTTTATGCAGGTTGCAGTATCTTTCCTAAGAATTACAGATTCCATTTTCAAAGCACACCTATATTATAACACAAACCTGAACAAAACTTCTTTGGTGGACAGATGGGGAAACTGAAGGAAAGTCATTTACATAAAAGAACAGTTCCCACCACCAAAGATCTATCATTTGCTGCAAATAATCAAAGGTGTCACTTCCCAAAGAGCACCTCACAATTTTTGTAATCAACACTTCTCTGTAAGAGGTCTGTTTTCAAGAAAGAAGCAATCTGCCTTATACATAGCGTTTGATTAACTGCTACTAAGTAATCAGCAAGTCTTGCCTAACTTTTTCTAGAGACATTGATTTCAGATCAAATTCCATCTAAAATGAAAGGTAAAAAAAAAAATTCTAGGAGCATCCTAGTCAAAGCAAACTAAATATGAACTAATCTGCTTACAGTGAGAAGTTTGGTTGTAATTCCAGCATCTACGACAGCCTTGTGCATAGCACGCAAAGTCTCCAACTCTGGAGCGGCAATAAACACAACGTAGGGCATGAATTCTGAAGTCCTCAGTATTTTCAGGGCCTAGAAGCAATCAAACAGAAAAAAAAAAAACCACTTAAGTTTGAGAATGACTCACCACACGTCCCCATTGCTTAAAGGGCGCTGCAAAACTAGTCTGTTACAATAGGCAGTGACACATATGCAAAGATTCTTATTTCTATTTTAGAAACTCCTGTACTGTCTTTTGAAATACGCAACATCATTCTTCCCTTGGCTAAAAACATAATTTTCTACTCTGCAAGACAGAATACGTGCAGAATCTAAGTTGGTTCTTTTGATCTTTCTAACTCATTCCAACTAAGTGCCACAAATGCAAGAATCCAGTTGATACTGTAATCTTTAAACCAGATAAGAAGCCTCCAAATTTAAAGGCATACCTCTTCCACGTTACGCTCCTACCTTGCAGTGTAACATTACAAATTATATACCTGTGGATTCACATCCAAGATGCAGGTCCTTCCTGTCTGAACGACTTCAAGGATGGAATCAATTTTGGTGCCATAAAGATTTCCTTCGTATTCTCCATGCTCTAAATACCTGCCAGCTTTAATATCCATCTCCATTTCAGCTCGTGACACAAATCTGTATGCTTGCCCATCCTTTTCATCATCCCTTGGCTTTCGTGAAGTAACTACGCAAAAAAATGAAAATATAAATCGAATGTTTTCTTTTTATATTTGGAATACAGACATGAGACTGGACTGCCTATGAAGTTAGGAAGAGGATAATACACATTAATATACAGTTATTATTGTTCCATATACAGATTAATTAATTACTCTAGTGTACATTGCAAAACTGAGCACAGCCCCTCCTGTTCCCTTTATTTCTGTTCTTTCCTAGATGTTGCTCACCAGCCCATTTGCTTATTTCCTTTGTATTGCTCCTTCACACCACATACAATACTCATGCCATCTTTTTAATTACTCAATAAAATAATTATTTCAGTGACTAGGAAATCAAACGATAGTTTAACTCTCAAATGCCAAATGAACTTCTGAAAATAACTGAGCACACAACAAAATCTGCCCTACCCTGCCTCCCAAACCTTAGCACATATTTTGCTTACTGTATTTGCCCTGTTTTTCAGGTCAGAATTACCTGAGCTGGCTATAAAGGAAGTTAGCTTAAATATCAGAAGCAGCCCAGCTACCAATGCAGACCTCAGTGGAGACCAGCTAATGCTGCTTTTCAGGACAATTTAAAAACAATGTAAACTCACTGGAGGGAGATTAAAGCCAATATTTAAGTAAAACATTAGCACCTATCTTGTGTATTTGCTACACTATGCAGTACAGACATTATTTAAACAAGAAAGTTAAAATAAAAATAAAATAAAATTTCTGACTTTGCTGTCCTATCACCATATTACCCGCCCACTACTTTAGTCAGATTTGGACTCTAGAATATATTAAATATAACAGTGAATGGATCCCTTTGGTAATACTTGTATCATCACTCAGTGCCACATCACCACTTGGTGCAACTCGGTGATAGAAGTGGAAAGCATTCTTCCTCTTCTAATAACTCCTATCAACTTCATTATTATAGAAAACTCAAGTCCCGGGAGAAGTGATCTTCTGAAGCCATTGGCAATAAACCTATTGCTAGAACATCTAGTTTTAGCCAAGATTCCACAGAAAGATTAAAACTATAACGGTTAATACAACACCAAGAAATAATACTCATATCAGCTTGAAATAAATGTTGGAGAACGCTTTAACAGATTACAGCCAGAAAATGACTTAACAGTTCAGCTATCCACACTGAAGAAAAAACACAGCACCATTTGCTGGAGTAGAACTCAACACCATGGACACGCTTCTCCCTATACCAAAATGGATCAGTTTCAGCCATTTTCCAAAAAATAAAACATAATCCCCACATGTAATCATTTGTGAATAACCAGGAGAATTTTCTTCTAATCAAAGAAACTGAGGTCAGCTGAGATTACTGATTATCGTACTTAAAATCTAAATGTAAAGTAGAGAGGAGATTCTATATACAATAAACTACATACCGCATGTGCATGATTAGACTATCAGATTGCTAGGATGGAAGATCTCTAATTCTAAAGTAACAGTTTATAATGCCTAGGGTGTTTCAACAGATGGAAAACTAAACACCAGACTTGAGAATCTCCACCTTTGTTCATTACAGAAGACTAAGGGAACTTCTAGAATCCCCTCAGTAAGTGATGGTGACTGACACTGAAGAAATCCAGCAGACTGAAATACTGCACATACAAAAATTTCTTCCGCATCATCAGTAACTTTTAACTGTTAGTTACAAGTATTTTTACTGTCATCATATGTTAGTTCAGTTGTTTGAGAAGATGAAGAACCTTTTCTTTTCCCACTCTGTACAATTTTTATACTTTGAATCACTGGGATAAACATCAAGTACCTTCCAGACAATCAGAGACTCAAAGAATGGTATTGCAGCAGGAACGCTGACAACTTACATGGCACTGTAGTTCCAAACCTAGTAGGATTCAGTACTATAAACCTGTTCTTCAAACTTCTTCGCCCCACTCCCTGGGCCCCAATTAAGACCAATGTTTTCCTTTGAAAAGGAGGCATTTTGGCTACTTCCTCATAGATCTGGATTTCATGACGATCAAATTCTACATTGAAAAATGTACAAAAAATAGTTAATATAAGGTCAGTCGTGCAAAAAAAAAAAATACAAGCAGTCCTGCTTTATATCAACAGACCACATGTGAATAAAAATAGTACTCAAAGGGTTCTAAGTCTGATACAAGCTTTCTTGCTTTAAATTGGGATGGGAATAAAATACTTACCCCTTCATGGACAACGTAAGGTCAGATTATTACCTTTACTTCCAAGGAGAACATTTGAGATTGATCAGAATAGGAAAACTGTGATTAACAATTAGTGAGCTTTCACAGAATCACAAAATGGTTGAGGTTGGAAGTGATCTCTGGAGGGCATCTGGTCCAACTCCAATGCTCAAGCAGGGCCACCTGGAGATGGTTGCTGAGGATTGCATCCAAATGGCTGTTGAACATCTTCAAGAAGGGAGACTGCACAACCTCCCTCGGCAAACTGTGCCAAGTGCTCAGTCACCCTCACACAGGAAAAAGTGTTTCCTGGTTGTGGCTGGTTGCCTCTGGTCCTATCACTGGGCTCCTCTGAAAAGAGCCTGGTTCCATCCTCTTTGCACCCTCCCTTCAGGTATTTATATACACTGATGAGATCCCCCTGAGCCTTTTTTCTTGAGGCTGAACAGTCACAGCTCTTTCCACCTTTCCTCACAGGAGAGATGCTCCAGTCCCTTCATCATATTTGTATGTCCACGTCTCTCTTGCACTGCCCAGTACACTTCAGGTGCGGTCTCACCAGTGCCAAGTAGAGGGGAAGGATCCTATCTCTCAACCTGCTAGCAAAAAAGCTTTCACTTTTTTTCTCTTAACACACAGTTCTTCTCTGACTTCCACCTACCAAAACCTTCAGCACCACCAAATCTTCACCAGTCACTATTGCTTTTAAACCGGAACAGCTATCTGTTCTATCAAACTTATAATCAAATATTTTATTACAAATCTTTCAGCTTTGGATATGCTAGACTCTACAGATTTAGAAGCCTAGAGAACTCTGACTCATCTGTAATATTAAGTGATACCTGCATTTCTTGTAGTGAGATACATCATTTTTTTCTTTTTTTTGCTGCTTATTGTTCCACAGAAAGGCCCTAGAAATAAAAATTAAGACAAACTCATAATTTTTGTTAAAGATGTTTTTCTGAAGGTTAATTACATGCATATATGCAAGTTCAATTAAATTTACAAGGACTATTTTAGAATTTTATATATTCTAGGGCAGCAGAACACGTTTATTTTGATACACATCAAATGATACAAGAACCAAACACAGAGAAAAAATTTAATTTTCCTAGAAAGCTTTCTAAAAAGTAGAAGAAAAATATCCATCAAACAAGTTTAATTTATTAAATTCAGTGTATACTATAAAACCAAAATTTAAAAAAAGAGCTAACTCTTATGGTTTTCCAATCTCATTTAGCTTTTCATCAGCAGGTGGCAAAACTGATACATGTATCTATGAAGAATAAGCATAGATTTTAGCCTTTGTCCTTCAAAGCCAAAATATAGTAATTATTAGCATTTTGCAATATGCTGTGTATTCTCACACAACAGTTTTCTAGTACCTATGAAGGCAGGAAAAGCAAAACACATGGAGTCAGAGCAAAGTCTATTCCTGAAATTCAGTAAATCTCACCTGAGTTGTCCCAGTCCCTCCTAACAAAGGCCTTTCTCTTCTCTTCCAGGAACTGGCTAGGAATAAGCCCTGCACTTCCTCCCTCTTTGACATGACTAGCCTGGGGAGAGAAAAAAAATTTGTAGGTAACTTGTGAGAAGCATTGTTCTTCTTGACATGGTGCTGACTTTCATGCTGCCAGAGCTTCTCAGTGGTGAGACCTGGAAATTCAAACTTGGATGTGGATATTAAAATTCTGTCTTACAGTAACAGTATCTTGCCAAGGAGTATTAAAATTCAGGAAACTTATATAAAACGAATACAAATTTCATTACTGGTTCTCATTACGTTAGTAAGCTCCTACAGCCATAACGCTGCCACCAAAATCCTAAATGGAATTTTATGGCTCCAGACACTAAACTCTCAAGTGTCAGAACTCAAAACTCTCTAGTAGCCAGTACCCTTAATTTGTATTCTTGAGCTGCTCCAAACAGGTTCCAGTGCAGCTCATCAACTGCTGTTTCACAAACCAAATGCCATCCACATATGCCTAATCATACCTTCAAGCTTTTTGCACTAAGTAACTACAGATGTAAAATCTCAGTCACTTATGTATTCCTAGTCATGAAATTTTGGCTAAGATTCTCTATAAAGTAAATTAATGGCAAGCTCAATTCTCAGCAAGCTTAACGTTTACAAACACACAGTTAGAAAATGTTACACTTATCCATAACTGGTTGACCTGTCTCTTGCTAACAGGAACTGTTTGCTTTTCAACTTGTATGCTTTTACGCATGACTAACTGATTTTTAACAGTTCACAGGTTTTCAGTGAGGAAAAGCTAACTTTTTTTCCCAGTGGCATGATCTGCATAGCAATACTTGCAACACATCGTGCTTGTTTAACATATTTTATTTTTGCCACTGATCAAGTGGCAAAAGATTTATTTCTCCTGGATTTCCACAAGTTCCAACAGGAGAATCTGAAAAGCAATACAGAAGACAGCATGTAAGCTAAATGTCAAACTACTCGGGAGTGGTGGAGTGTCCAACTTTGGAAACTAAATAATTTAGCAGGAATAAATTTTCTGCCTTCCCTCACGCTTTTTCTTCTCTTTCCTTCTGTTACTACTGTCATTGACAAGCAAAAGAATTCAGCAACAGTTGTTGATGTATATTCAAATGTTTTTTGTTGCTTTTAAAGAAGTCGTATAAATTGCTCTCAAGTAACATTTGCCTCACTATTGCTTGTTATCCAGCAAAGGGTGAGTACTTAGGGGTAGACAGGGAAATTAATAATGCCAAACTCTTTGGCTAGAGTGCCACTGTCACTTGGAATTTTGATTATCTCGGCTGAGAAAAGTGTCTTAAAGGTTCACCCATCCCAATTTCAAAGGCACTGATGATATTTAATTGTGTGTATAGTGTCTCGGAAAAAATAAAAATAGCATAGTCACTGGATTACGTTTCTACTGAAAGGCTGAATGTAGAAATACAACCTTAAAGCAGGATGAACTGCTAATATTTGAAATAGTGCCAAACACTTTGATTACAAAGGTGCACGTTAGAGCCCGCAGACATTGACCACCACTGTAGAAATAAAAGATACAGCTTCTCCAAATAGCTATTCTCACCCCTCTTCAAATCCACAGGGTTAATTTCCCCCTGCCTCTCTCTCCTTAACTCCGAGCACTCGGGAAGGGGTCCACCTCTTCCACAGTTGCTGTCAGGGAAGGCTTACCACAATTAAGACTGTCAACCTAATACTTCCTGCTAGAAATTGTCCACTTAAACTGATTTTGGAACATCTAGGCTTATGATACAAGAATAAAGACAAATAAATAGCAGAAATAGCAAAATGAGTGTTACATACACAATTTACATCATTCAATTTTCTCTAGTGTTTCAGTATCTTTATATTAGCTTGAAATTGGATTGCAGTGTTAATATTTTTTTCCTTATATGTACTGTTAAATATAAATAGATCATAATTTAAAGAGTTTATTATTAAGGCAACTTTTATTTTATTTTTTTAATCCTTTTACCAACCTGCCACCAGTTTGGATCTTCCCGGTTTACAATCTGAAGAATTTCTCCTTTAGAAAATTTCAAACCTGCTTCTTTGCATGGGATGAGGTTGTCATTATATGGATTGTAATCAAAATGACACTTCACAAAAACCTGAAACGTACAATAATTTACAATGCTTAAACATTATAAAATATATCAATAATTACTAATTTATCTGTCAAACTGAAGCAATGTCATGGTAAAAATAACAAAACAACTGGACAACGTATTACAAAACCACTCATTTTTGCATTTCACTATATAGATCTCAATTAGTATTCTGACTTTAAATTACTTAAAAATAAAAAAAATTCTCAGATATGAGCCTTGTATTTAAGGCTTATAGAATCTTAAGAATTAATTTTTACATGAACACAGTGTTTTAAAACAAACAAGATATGTGATTGCTTTCAGACTCAAATTTTATGCGGGGGAAGAAACAGTAAGTTGCATCAGTAGACTGGAAACATTTTTTCTACCAGGTTGAGGAGCAAAGGAATCAGTGCACCTGCCTCAAATACAGCACGTTCTCTCAGCATCTAGACAGTGTAACCATAGTCTATTACAGTCACTGGCACTCAGACCCACAGCGTGAAGGAGTCAAAGGCACTGATGTAGAGCATCAAGATACTTCCGCAATGGAGAAACCTACAGCCTTCAGCAACAGGGGAAGTGTACGGAATAGCTACCATCCAAGCTCCTGCTTAAGTCAACGAGTTCAAGTTCATCTATTGAATTCAATATGTTTCTGAATTCTATGAAACAGATTACTTGGACACTGATCATGTTATAAACATGTGCAGTTCACTGCAGTTTAGTGTGATTGTGGTCATCAGCTGTCACTGGAAGTCAAAGAAACGTGCTTTATAGGCAGTATACAAGTGCTTATCAATCTTACAGAGTAATTAGAATTCTTCAGGCAGGCATATTAGGCATGGTATATAATAATGAATAAACACATTTCCAAAATGCACTTAAAGGTCAATACAGGTATCCACATTTTAGCCTTCCTGCTAGCATTAAATACACAAAATACTCAAAATATGTCTAATCCAGAATCTTAAAATAGTCTGATGCGGTACAGTACCAAGCAGAAGTTCTTTTGACAGAATTGTTAGAAATGTGCTGCTTACCTGTTGAGGAATAACAGTGTCTCTGTAGCTGGGGAGAATCTTCAGAGTGACACTGCCACTGATATTTTTCAGCAGTTCCTGCAATTCTTTTGGATTGTTTCCAACCTCGTGGCCATTCACCTCTTTAATAATGTCACCTACATGCAGAAGACCTTGTCGATCTATCATTCCGCCATGAAGAATCCGTGCTATTACCAGATCGTTGTTCTCAACTCTAAACGTAACACCCTGAAAGAGGTATATGACACCTAGTTTACCATTGTTTGAACTCCAATTTCATTTAACCATTATCGCCAGCAAAAATGTACAGCTATGGGATATTCTATCTACCCCAATGACAACAGTAAGAGTTACTGCAGTGTTAGAGTTCCTAACACAGAGATAAGCATCAGGTGATACAAAAGCGCTTTCAGACAAGGTTTTCATGTGACTGAACAATGACTGTATTGTTCGTGATCGCATGCAATCCTGTCATTTTGTATCAGCACCAGACAGGTGCTGTGTTAATCGGTGATGCTAGCAAGTCATTCAACCTAGTCAGAACCTAGTCACTATCCCATAATTTCTTAAGGAGAACAGGATGGAGAACACACAAATATCTTCTTGTTTCAACCTCTCAATACTGATCCTATCACCCATTAAATGACACAACATAATAATGGAAATAACTAAAACATAATGCAGGAAATCAGGCACATGCAAACACTTTCACTCACACTTTAAAGACACACTCAACTTCAATTACTTACCAGTGGTTCTCCTGCTCTTTTGTGAATTCCAAGGATACGAATAGCATCTACTGGAACAACCTGGTTGTTCACTGAAGAATTATTGACTTCTGGGCTAGAAGGAGGGGAGTCGTAACATTTTGAAGCCACAATATCATGTGCTTCTAAGAGTGACTGTAAAGGAACAGAAAAAGCCTTTTTTAAAATCATAAAATAACCATTTGCAAAAGAATTTAGTGCTGAATAACCACTGCATCTGCCCTTTTGGGGACCAGATCATAAAACTCTTACTTCACATGGAATGGAGCAAAACTGACATACAAGTACTCACATGGACTGATAAGGCTACTGTCCTGGCAAATATGCTCTCTTTTGTAAATACGAATGTTTCCTCTTAATGAAGTATAGGAGAAATTAATGAATTTGGGAGAAATGTAATGAATATGTGATCTTGTAGGGGAGAAGACGGAAAAAGGAGTACCTAAAAGAGTCTTTCATCTAATGAGATAGTATCCGAGCAAATGGTTAAAGTAAACAAACAACCCACTGCAAAAAAAAAAAATGAATAGATCTCATCATTAGATGAGATTCATTGTGTTTAATGTAATCAAATTTTAATCCACAGTAATTTGGATAATTACAGGAATGCAAGGATTTTTAACAAGCTGCAGAATGAGTGCTTTCCGCTTGCATAAAGCCAAAGCAGAATTCTAGCACCAAGTGAATTCAAGTAGACAGAATCCACTTTCTGGAAGACAAGAGCCCAGACCTTATAGTTAATGGTGTTTTCACCAGTCCACATACATAAATACAAAATAAAAGGAGGCGATGCAAATAAATACAATCATCTTTGAAAGACAATGCAATTTAGACTTGATTTTTTTTGTAAAAGAAAGGATTTATAAGACAATACATACAGGTAAAACAAGATGAAACTAGTGAAATTAGACAGTGAAGATTTTCTGTTTTAAAGAGGAAAAAGGACACCCTATAGCCACCAATACAGTAGGTCAAGATAAAGGATCCTATAGCCCAGAGAGTCTCACTGACAGGTACAGAAAGAGGAAAAGAAGCACAGAAAGGAGATGCCTACTAGGCCTCAAACAATATAAATTTGTTCAGACAGTGACCTGATGAGACACGGACTTAAGTCAGATTACTGATTGGTGTCAAGTAGCTAAAAAGCGAAGACACCAAAGAGACTGTCACTGATAGTGACACGCACATGTCAGAGTAAGAAAAAAGCAGAGCAGGTGAGCAGGCAACATTTCAGCAAATTTAACAATTTTGCGATGCAACCTGCTCCACCCAACCTTCTGTAAGCCATCTCTAACCTAAAAGTTGTGCACCCTTATTAGTCTAGTGCTAAGCTCAACATACAAGACCTTGAAGTGTCACAAACCTGAGTCATTTTAATCTGCCCATTACATGATGACCTGCTGATAGTTCACCTTGAGGTTAGAAGGAGGTACTGATTCAACAATCCTGCCCCTGCCATTAAATCTGCAAAGACAGCTGCTTATTGTGTCTGCTCTGATACTGTGGATACAAACCAAATCAAATTAAATAGGAAAAACAATAATTTATTTAAATCAAGCAGCTGTTAGATGGTAGCAATTTCTAATTCTTCATTATTCAAGACACTTCCAATCCTAAAACCAGAAGAACAGACCTCTCTTTGCCAATGTTTGCAAGCAACATATTTAGATCTTTCTACATTTCCAAAATGAAACCAACTAGCATCAACTACACATTTTAACACATTACCACTGATACCACCAGGTTGATACACTAGTACAATACTTCCAGTTTTGGACACATGCTAGAACAAATTGTTCCCAAAACTTCTGTCCACAACCATGAGGTTTCTCATGGAGCCTTACACATAACGATGCTTGCATACCTCCCTGCCCTTAACGGTCATTTAATTCATGGATTATAATCTGATCCACAATCAAAAAAGACTACTAAGCTAACAGTCTGTAACATCCTTCTCAAATTAACATGCTCTGTAAGATTCTTCAGTTCTTATGTCTGACCCCATTCCACATTCTAATCCCTTTTATTCACTTAGTTTTATGGGTAAGGATGAATTCTTTCAAGTACTACTTACCCATCTCTCAATCACAAAACCTTTTTCCTGCTATTTACATGATGACCAAGTCACAGAAGGACTATCATGGACTGTATGTTGCTTCCCACAATTACAAAATGGTTTCTTTAAAACAAGTAGTTTAATGGTTTCCCTAAAACAAGCCGCAGTTAACATAATACCTTCTCATACCTAACTCTCAGTCCTGAAACTTAAGAATCTATACCAGTTTTACAGGACTGTTTCCAGCCAGCAGGTCACACCATATAGTCCTCAAGAACACATAAACAAAGGCACCTGCAAATGTGTCCGTATCCACTGCTGGACTACTCTCCAACATTTTATGTTGCTCAGTTACTTTCTTATTTCAGTAATAATGGTTGAGTGATCTGAGAAATATAGTTGCATGAACTTTCTTTTTTATGGTATCAGAAAAAGCGATATCCTGTGCTCCTGTAATGCCAGAGTTCCCCTGGGATCTGACCTTTACCGTACCAGTGCTGAAACACTTATGAAAACCACTGCCAAAGTCAGTAAAACAATATGGACTGAATAATCAACAACGATAAAGGGGTTCAAAGTTTCCTCCATACAGCATACGTAAACAGGATCAGCTGACTATCCAAGACTGGATAACTGTGGAAAGGTTTTCACGGAAAAAATGGTAACGCCAGAATAAGGGATTTAGAACTCTGTGTATCACAGGAGATCAGACAATGCCACAGTCCTGTGGCAGACAGTATGGCCCCTTTGTGCAAGATACTGTCAAAGTAACCCATAGATTTTGAACATACTGCATTCTTTAGGGTCGTTTTCTCCAGCTGTACTTATTTGACAGGTAAAAAAAAAAATTATTTACAAATCCAGTAAACAAAGAAACATTAAACATCCAAGGCTCCCTACAATGCTGAAGCCAAGTTCAAATTCAAAATTTGTTTTTCCTAAATAAATTCTGAGCGCAATCTATACATGTTACGAACAACTTCCTGCCCTCTATGATAACTATTCACCCAACGGTGATCTAACAGAAGAATTAAATTATAGATTGGGGGCTGGAATGGGGGGGAAGACACAAGAGAGAACAACTCTGTGGTCTTGAATTCAGGATGCCTTTCCTAACTCTTTAGGCTGCAGAAGTACTTAAAATATTTCTGTTCCTCTTTTAAGCACTAAATATGTACTAGTCTTCTCTGAAAACACTGTTTAAATATTAGAGCTACAAATTGACTACAGGGCCCTAACATACATGGGAAAAGAAGACACTTGAAAAGGCTGTTCTGGAAAAGCGAGGAAATCATTTAAGATCTTAGAGAAATCAGGGGAGCTGGTTAAGTAGGCCTCAATGTGTAGAGAAAATAACCTTAAGACCCGCTTAACAGGCAACTTAAGAATGTATTCCTTAGGATGAATGGTTTGGATAATTCTTGGAAAGGTGAAAGTAACTGGGCAAATTCTTCCATAAGCAGCAGAAGTGATTCTTCTGCATGTTTAACCACTCCAGCAGCAAGATACTTTCAATTTCTCCCTCTTCCCTCAAGGCAACTGCTCTTACCACTCTTACCCTCTGCTCTCCAGAGCAGCTACTGTCTGGTAAGACTTGCTATAGATTTTTCTATGCACTGCATGTGCTAGCTGACTCTTCAATATACAATGGCCTGATGGCCAGCCATCAGTGCTGTGAAACTCTTAAGAACTTAGTACCTTCCACACTTTGACCTCTGAAATGTTCAGTTAAAACTAAAAAGGGTAAAAAGTGGAAGGGAAGGAAAAAAAGGAATGAAAGGAGAAATGAAAAAAGGGAGGGAACAGACAGACAAACATAATATATAATCATACATGCACCTGCATTCCAGAATCCAGTCCCTTCCCAATGTTCTTCTATAAAAATGTGCAAAAGAAATTAAGCTACGTTATGTAATTTGGTAGTTTCAGCACTAAACGATACATTCAAATAACCTATTGCCGTGATGACTTGTATACCACACACGATACTCGTACGCCAACGTAGGTTACATCTGTAAGATGACACTGTGATAAAGTGGCAACATTCATTTGCAAAATACAGAATCAACCTCTAAAACTGTTACACGATATTGTCCATGAAACTTCAAGAGTCAAGGTGGATTGTTCATTTACTGAACTGGAGAAAGGATTTTCTGTAATTAAGAATGACATTGCATTTTTCTTTCCTTCCTTACAGGTCCTTTATTGCAGAATTTGGAATATGCCTCCTTGCACCAAAGGAGACAGAAAGGACAGCTCTTATTTCTTGAGTGAGGAGTTAATTTTCTGTTTCCTTTTCAGAAAGAGAGACATAGAGCCTCCCGAAGCCTTAGAAAGAATATTGTGTCCACATTTTGGTCTGTAAATTGTCCTAGAAGCTCTTCTTGAGTGGTCATAACTACAATATCAGTTAAATAGAAACAATCAAAATACTACTATTTTGACCTTAGTTGCATGCCTCCAGATGGGAAAAAGAAGCACAAAATTAAGGGCTGAGAAGTACACCCTGATTTTAGGCTTCGAAACTGAATGACATCATTACTTCTAAAAAGTAATCAGCTAGCTGCTTTTTACCTGTATGCAGTAGCCAAAACTGCTCATTGTTTCTGCAAATGAGACTGAAGACCTCACAAGAGGACTTAGAAAATTAAAAAAAAAAAAAAAAAAAAGACCCAAACAAGTTAAAGCTTCTTCAGACTGTTTGTTTTGATAAATTCAAATTCTAATTCTGACAGAGTGAAGGACAGGTTAGTTCTCCAGGGCTGCATTTAACTATGTTAACCATCAAATAGTCTTTTCTATCCACACCTAATTATTTGTGCGCCACCCAGGTTTTGCAGCAAATAGAGCAGGGACCTCTAGAAATAGCTTATTATTCTTACATACCCAACAGTTTAGTGAAAGAAGCAGCATGCAATCTTGTTCATAGCATGCAATAATCATTACATGAATTTTTAAACTGGGTACCAAGGAAGAGTCAATAAACTGGGAACCCGTAAGTCTGATGCTGATACTAAACAAATTGTAAGTTTCCACAAAAACCAGAATGATTGGACAAAAAGATCATGGGAAAGCATCAACATACTTTAATACAGGGAAGTAATGCTTCTCAAATCTAGGTAAGTTCTTTCGAAGAGTCACCAAGCATGGCAACAAGGCAGTTACATTTGAAATTATATATACATTTCCAAAAGGCCTTTGATAGACTCCTTTATCAGTTTTTAAAGAAAAAAAGGTACTACAGGATAAACAATAAGGCTCTCAAGTGGATGAAAATATTGGTTAAAAGAGAGAAAAAATGGAGTCAGGAATACAGTATTATTAGTTTTCAAACTTCATGTTACAGGGGATTCTTCACTGTGAGGGTGGTGAGACACTGGAACATGTTGCTCAGAGAAGCTGTGGATTCCCCATCACTGGAAGTGGTCAGGGCCAGGTGGGATAGGGCTTTGAGCAACCTAGTCTAGTGGTAGAGGTGTCCCTGCCCATGGAACTAGATGACCTTTAAGGTCCCTCCAACCGAACCTATGTTTGCATTCTATGTTTGGATCAGCCTCTTCTCCCATGTAACAAGCAATAGGACAAGAGGAAATAGCCTGAAGTTGTGCCAGGAAAGGTTTAGGTTGTATCTTAGGAAAAAGTTCTTCACCAAAGGGTTGATAAGCATTGGAGCAGGCTGCCCAGCAAAGTGGTAGACAACCTCCCTGGAATATATGTAGATGTGGTGCTTCAGAATATGGTTTAGTAGTGGACTTGGCAGTGCTGGGTTAACAGTTGGACTCCGTGATCTTAAAGGTCTTTACCAATCTAAATAATTCTATGATTTCCTATAGGTGTCTGGGGTCAGTTCTATACCTGCCAATACACTGACATGTCAGAGAAGTGATCGAGGAAATGGAGGTGAAAGGTTAAATGACAGAGTTTGCTGATGCTGCTAAACTTTTCAAGGAGAAAACCAACTGACTGTAACCTGCAGAAGCACCTCATGAGCAACGGAGTGAGAACAAGGCAAATGAAATTCAACACAGACTGCAAGGGAAAACACAATCCTAATTTAACATATTAATGTACAGACTCAAAAGCAATACCTCAGATGAGTAAACAGTACAAAACCAAACCAAATCAAAAAACCAACCCACCTCTTCCTTACTGAGAGAGTGGTCAAATACTGGAAGAGATGCCTAGAGAAGTGGCTGATGTCCCAAGCCTGTCAATGCCCTAGATAATGTGCTTTAACTTCAGGTCAGCCCTGGAACGGTCAGGCAGTTGCACTAAATGATCATTACAGGTCCCTTCTAACCGAACTATTCTATTCTATTCTATTCTATTCTATTCTATTCTATTCTATTCTATTCTATTCTATTCTATTCTATTCTATTCACCAGCTGTTAAAAAGGAAAACCAAATACTAGGAATTTTTAGGCAAGGAGTAAGAGATGCAATGAAAATTACTACAACACTTCATAAATCCATGCTGCTTTGAATGACTCTGGGAAGCTGCACACAGCTTTGCTTCTCTTCTTTTTATTTATCTGAGACGGACAGACACACATATACAAGATCTCTCAAATCTGAAGGAACATGGAAAAGCTGATTAAGAAAAACTGTTCACTCTCTTCATATACAATGGCAAGGGGATATTAACTGAAATTGACAGGAGACAGTCTGAGAAAGGAAACAGCCTCCTCTCCACCCGGTGGGAGGATGTTGGGAATACCAGATTTTTACATGAACATGCTGATGGAAGAGGACATGGTGTTCTCAGAAGACTAAGAACACTCAGAAGTGTGAACAACAAATCACCACATCCTTACAGAATATTCTGGAAGGTATAACTTTTAACTTGTCCTAGCCTTACAGTCTTCACCAGATGCCTACTGCTGGGGACAGAGAAGGAAAACAGAATAGGTATTTGTTAAATTGACCTTTAACTTACAATTAGGAAGCACTAACAAAAGATCAGAGAAAAACTGTAAAGTTAATACAGCATATATGCAATTTCAAGTCTGCTCTTTATAAATCAAACAACAAAAAAAATTTTTGCATTGTAACTACCAATTCGTCCAAAGACATCCTTTCCTTTTCTAATTCCAATTTCTGCTAAGGGATCAAAGACTAATTTGCAGGTTTATTCACCAGTATGTCTCCAAATCTTGGTCTTTGATCTCTTAGCTATGATGCCCTTCAGGACAAATAAGATCACAAACGAGGCCAACATACTCCTCTTTAGAAGAGCCAGAGGAACTGTCAGCACTCAGAATAGCTACCACCTCAAAAGCTGAGCTCTTAAAGCATTCCTTCTTCCAACACAACATAGCCACAACATAGCTTGACAGCATTTCCAGTGTTTATATATGTTAAACAGTAATGCACCTCACTGCTACATTTGTATGATGTATAACTGAAAAATTAGAGAAAACCCCCGTGTGTTTAAACTCATATACCGTTACTCTGTACCTGTCTGCCAAAAGACACACATTTATACTGTGGCAAAAGGTTTGTTTATCTTCTACAGGATACCTATAGCTAAGTACTAAAGTCAGCTGAAGCCTGCCTAGAAATCCCAGAACCCACTGAGGATTTACAAACCTTAATCTTAAGGGGTCAGTACAGAAGCTGGTAATAGAATGGCAGCTACGGAAAAACATCTGCTTTTGACAAGCGCATGTCAAAACTTCATTTAAGTGGAGCAACGGTGAGAGGAATGCAGAGTTTCAACTTAAACTGCAGTGCAGACTGCATCATAAAAGAATCACGTGCATTCACTCCACAAAGTGTACATTTTACATACGAGTACTAATGCCAACAGCTGAAACAAAATGCAGAATGGTCAGTATCAGGAACTGAGACCATCTGGAAATGCTACTGATGAAGCCTTCTTGGAATTGTTATGGTTAACTCCAGTCATATAGGAAGTAAATGTTTGTCCAGGATTTTTAACAGAAACTCCAGTGGATTTTAATACAATGAGTGGAGATATTCTTAAAGTGATATTAAAGAATAAAATCATGCTCATTCTTAACCCCACATGGTTTCTGCTTTATCTTTCATTTGGAGTAAAATCCTACATATTAAAGTTTGCTATAGTTCGGGTTTCATTATTATTCCTAGATCCATATGTGGAGACTGATACACTAAGTTGGTGATATACAGTAAAAAGGTGGCACCTGAAAATGAGGCTCCTTGAGTATTCCAACCAATTCTGCAATATTTTCATCTTTATTTACTAAGGGACTGATGTCTTCAAGAATCTCGTTCACCAACTCCAGGTTGTTGTCACTGACAGCCTCAAGTTTAGAATCTTCCAGTCGCTCGTGAGCCTGTAAAATTAAATACATGAGACTATGCTGTAAGTAAGTTTCAAGTAGTTCCAGTTATAATCCTTTTAAATAATTTATTGGTGCAACCTTTAGCAGAAAAGCCAGAAAAATTACATAATCTGTATATTTTATCTTTGTAACTGCTGAAGATTTTGCAAGCTTAGCTATATAACCCAACAAACTATAAGCAGTACCTGTCAGAAATGCTTGTACATCCTTATTTCTTATAACCTCTATGCTATATTCACCAAACAGTCCTCTCTAAACAGCAGAGTGCCTCAGATCCTCTCTGGTTCAGATCCCAGTACAAGTACAGGTTCTAGAAGAAGCTCAAAAAAGGAACTATGGGATCTGGTCAGAAAAAAATAAAGTCTGCAAGAGAAGCATTTACTCCAGGTTCCTCCAGTCAAACACCTTCAAAACAGCAAATTCTAAAGGAAAGTCTGGACAACTAGAGGGAAATGCTAAAGAAAAGTCTGCGGCCAAGGCAGTTAACAGTATCGTGAGCTGCATTAAGACGAGTCTTGCCAGTAGGTCAAGCTCTACTCAGCACTGGTGAGGCCACACCTGGACTACTGTGTACAATTCTGGATACACTGGAGAAAGTCCAGTGAAGGGCCATGAAGACAACAAAGGGACTGGAGCACCTCACATTTGACGAAAGGCTGAGAGAGCTGGGACTGTTCAGCCTTGAGAACAGAAGGCTCAGGGAGATCTCATCAACATGTATAAATACCCGAAGGGAGAGTGCAAACAGAACAGAGCCAGGCTCTTTTCAGGGGCATCCAGTGACAGGACAAGCAGCAATGGGCACAAACCGAAACACATGAGCCTCTGTCTAAACATAATGAAATATCTTTTTCCACTGTGAGGGTGACTGATCACTGGCACAGTTTGCCCAGAGAGACTGAAGTCTCCCTCCTTGGAGATATTCAAAAGCTGTCTGGACACAGTCATGGACAACCATCTCCAGATGGCCCTGCTTAAGCAGGGGTTTGTACCAGGTGACCCCAGGTCCCTTCCAACCTCAACCATTCTGAGATAACTTTTCATCTCTTTCAATAGGTATTGCTGAAGGCATAATCCTTTCTTAAAGACTGCTGATCCTTAAATTCATTGAAAGGTAGGAGCTTTGAGAAGCAAGAGAAACATAAATCTGAATACCTCACTTACTACAAGTAGTGCTGTATCATAAAATATGGAACAAAAGGAGGCAAAAAATAACTAAGATTCTCAATGCACTCAATTAAGAGTTATTTACAACACTGTAGAAATAAGACGTTCAAAACAGAACAGTCACTTCGGCGTGTAAAAACACAACAAGTAACAGATATACTTGGGTGTCACCTATATATACTTTCCATTTAAGTAATTTGAAGGTATGCAAACATCTACTTTCTTATTAGTACTTTAAAACGTTAAAATAAAATTTGTCTCCTGAAATCATCTGAGTATTAAAGAAAAAAGGAATACCTAGCTTAGATGCTGCAATTTTTTTTTCATTTCAGTTCACCATTTCAAAAATAGCGATAGTGAATTGAGTCTTTAGATTCATTCATTACACTTGCCAAATGTTCAAATAGGAAGGCTTTTGCCTCCAACAATTTGACATCCTAAATACTGGACTCAATGTTTACAGATTACTCCTAAGATGTTTCCTTGGTCTGGGTTAGGCATTCACCTGGTCTGCTTGCAGGCTATGCTACGAGACTAAAAGCAGAAAAGAAGATAAAGTTTTGAGGTTCAACAGAAAAGTTAACAATCCAGGAGAAAAGAATTTTGGTAAGACAGTTTACTCACCAAAAGTGAGTAAAATCCATGCACGTTTCAAATTCAATAACTGATTTTAAAAATGCATAACAATTCTAAAGGCTGCTTAGGATTGAACATAAACCTCAGCACAAGAAGGACATGAACCTGTTGGAATGGGTCCAGAAGAGGGCCACAAAATAATCAGAAGGATGGAGCACCTCTGCTATGAGGACAGGCTGAGAGAGTTGGGGTGTTCGGCCTAGAGAAGAGAAAACTCCAGGGAGACCTTACTGCAGCCTTCCAGTACTTAAATACTTTCTTACAGTGGCCTATAAGAAAGATGGAGACAAACTTCTTAGCAGGGCCTGATGCGACGGAAGAAGGGGTGGTGGTTTTAAAATAAAAGAGGGGAGATTTAGACTAAATATAAGGATGAAATTGTTCATGATGAGGGTGGTGAAACACTAGAACAGGTTGCCCAGAGTGGTGGTAGAAGCTCCATCCCTGGAAACACTCCGAGTCGGGTTTGACAGGGTGCTGATAACCTGATCTAGTTGAAGATGTCCCTGCTCACTGCAGGGGGGTTGGACTATATGACCTTTAAAAGTCCTTCCAACACAAACTATTCTATGTAATGAAGTGACAGGAAAATACACTCTCCAGTGATGACAGTTACTTCCCCTTTCCCTTACCACCTACTGAAGAATGGAAAGGTGTAGTGAAATAACCCTATACCAATAAAGATCTGTAATTTCTACCTGGACACCTTTATTTTAGACAGAAAAGTGTTGAACTTATGCAATTTAAAAGATTAGCCAAAACTTGCATTGCAAAATATTATAAACTACTACTAATATACATATAAGTACAAGCTTATTGCTCGTCTTCTTTTTTTTAAGGAATAAAAAGAAAAAAAAAAGCTTATGTGGCTAATGGCACATTTTGCTAAGTTTCTTTTTGTCCTTTTTTGGAATACTTTACATAATGATTGGTCTTCATAATTGATTAACGAAGGAAAATGAAAAAGCTTTTATGTTTCTAGGCTGGTCTGAAATTAATCAGCTTAAATAACCTGACCATCTCACAGGGTACTGAGAACTGCTTATTTTTTTAAAACTAGCTATTCTATTAGAAAAACAAGTCTTATTAGAGACAAGTAGATCTATATGAACTATATGTACTTCATGAAATGCTGTTTTGATCTTGTCCTTATTTAGCTCTGCTGGTTAGGAATGAGTTTTAAGTAAGTTTATAGTTAAGAATCTGTTTCCATTACAAGCACTTTTTTACATATGCTAGTCATTAAATTCCACATAACTGTAATTGGCCATTAAAGCACAAATTCTTGATAAAAAATAAATGCTTTGCAATGAACACTTTCTTCATGATAAATATTAAATTAAAGATGACCTATGCAGCAGATACTGAAGGTGAAAACAACTCTAAGTACGAAAATGCTTTTACTTACTCTAGTAGATTTAGTACACAAATCTTTCCCTCTCATTAGGCGATAAGACACTTCCATTACTTCTAAGTTTATTACTATGCACTGTCTTCCACTCACAACCAATTTTTTGAACAGCTTAACAGAAGTAAATTCTTAGAAGTTTTCTGTTCCTAATTTTTATACTGAGCAAAACAATCCTTTAGCTTTAGAGAGTATTTCATGTCTGCCCAGAGGGCATTGCTTTCAGATGTCTATTCATATTAAAGAGACAGCTACATTTAACTGTTTTTAACTCATGAAAGGAGCTTATTTTTACGAAGTAAGATTAAGAACAAATTTAAGTGGTGTGCAATGTTGACTGCACCTCCATCTGGTAAGATCAGCTACATTTTAATTACAGAGTCCAAGGATTTTTTGTAAATATCACCTTGTGTATGTATAATTGATTGCCTCCATCTCTAAATAAAAATTTTCATAATGCTAGACCAAAACTAAGGATAGCTTATGTCTCAGAGTGCTGACAATCAAAAGTCCCAGCACTACTCTGAGATCCAGGAAAAGGCATGGAGAGAGTATTTCACTGGGCTGATGAGAAAACCATTTTGAGCCAAAGACAAAAAGAAAACTTGTTTACACTGTAAGAGAAAGCAGGTTATTGCTCTCACTTCTCGTCTTTGGCAGAAATGCTAAAAGTCAGAAGTCATATGGGTTTTGCACACAACAGTGGTCATGAGACTATATTAAAACCGACTGCTTCTAATTTAAAGGATTTTGACATTTTCTTCATAAATAATGTAACCACATTACTTCCATTGTCTCTGAAGAATTTTCTTCTTCCTCTAAAATCTTCCATATAACAATAAATCAGTGTATACAGAAATTATATTGTATCAAATCTTCACCTTGAAGAACTCCTTCAAGTCTTTAAATAATATGTACTGTACATAAACACCATTGTTAATACCTCAATCCATAATCAATCACACAGTAATTTCAGTCAAAATATTTCCAGATTCTACTCAGGGCAGCAAGTTTAAATACCTTAGCAAGTGATCTTACAATAGGGTTTTCCATAATTCCTTTAAGAAAAATCAGGTCGATTTCTTCAGCGCCTGTCGATGTCGGCAGATCAGTAAGGTTATCCAGGACCTGCTGCATGGCTGCTGACAAAACAAAACCAAAAGGTAAGTACTGAGCAAAACAGGCTTGTATAAATCACAAAAGCTCTGGGAAACACCACAATATTAACTTTAGAGATGCTAAGCAGCCAACTACATCTACTGAGAGCAAGTGGACAGAACAGAAAAAGAACTTTTGTTTGTTTGTTTGAAAGGTGGATTTAAAGGATCTATTCAAATCCTTACCACCACAATCAACTTAATTCCAGGCCCAGCACATCCCTTTCAAGATTCGCTACTACTTAAAGACTGAAAAAACCAAACAAGTATAAACTATGCATAATCTTCCAAATACAACAAAAGCAACTCATTCATGACTCTTTTCATTTAACTTCTTTCAGAGGAAGTTTTCAGCCCTCATACATACACCAACCAACTGCAAGTTTTGCAATGCTTATATAGGGAGATGTCACTTTGCAAAATTAACACATAGATCCAAATCAGTTTTTTTCAGGAAAAAATTTGTTCCAAGGCAGCTCTCACCTTGACAGCACTTGTGTTCACCCCAGCAGTACTTCACAATCAGTTCTCACTGCACTCCAGCACTAAGTATAGATGGTGCAGATTCTAACAACAACCTGGCACTACAACACACTGCAATGGGAAGTACATCTTAGAATGCAGAGTACATTGAGCCTACGTGAGGGCGTGAAGTCACTGAGGGGAGCAATGAGAATTTAATTTATACCTGTGTGCTTCAACCCTCCCATTTAAGGCAAAGGCGAACAAAACAGATGTTCCATGTTAGACAACAGGTTCAGTATGTTCACATACTACAGAGTTCTTGTGCGTTTGGGCATGCGTGCAGCAGCCCTTAGTTGGGATTACACCAGCTAGCCCTGAGCTTGCAGAGATGAACATGTGCCAGCTCAGGCCAAGTACAAAAGGGGCACCGCTGGAATCAGCTATAATGTCCTTCACAAGGGAAATGGTCATTCTTTCCCTGTTTTCCAAAATATGACTGGATATTTTTATCTTGTAGTATTATCTTAGTAGTGGATAACCCATACCGTTCTTAACTGCATTCTTTTAAACTCCTGACAAGCTATAGATGCCCGCTCAAACAGAGACATATACAGGTATGCTAAAAAAAATCTTCTGTTGAGTACCCCAACAAGCTAAAAAGCACTAAAACAACCCGTGTGCACTACAATGCTCTGCATGTCACGTAGTAGCATATATCAAGAGAATTAGCATGCCTATATGCCCCTTCTCCCACACAGGAATTTATCCCTAACTTTCCTCATTGTTTTATAATGAAAGCTACTCTGAAACACTGCACAGTAACAGAACAAACAGCATTTCTCAACACCTACTTCCTAATTTCAATGCTTTCTAGAAGACTCTATCCCAAGAAAAAATTTCCTGGTCATTCTTTCTGTCAAGTGGAACTGACTTTTCAGCAATCAAATAATCTTGTGTACCACATTTTAACTATAGCAGTGCATGTCAAAAGACTGCATTTTTAAAAAATACATTTTAACCATACTTCTCACTTTCAAAAAGCAATTATTCTGTGAAACAATGAGTAGGAGGGAAAACTAGACTTACTTTATGCTTTCAGATTTTGAAGCAATACTACTTCTACTTTGTAATAGACAATGTGCTGTTCACAACCACACATTACATCGTCACCAAACGAACCTGGGAACAGTCCACATCTTCATCACCCTAGGTAAGTCCTGTACCCGGTTCAGCTGCAGATGTAGCTGCCACATTTCACGTTTTCTCAACTCCCAGTTATAGATTCATGACTCCTAATGCAGTCACGCAAGCTATAGTATTTGCAAAAGTAGACATATTTCTAGCCAATTTACATAGTATACTAGATGCTGCATAAATACTGTGTTATAATAATAAGCTTTCTTTACATTTTTAACTGTTATGTGAATAATTTTAAGGGACTTTCGGTTAACACTCTTCTTCTTAGAAATAATCTGAGTAAAAATAGAACATTTCCTTCATGTCAAAGCATGCATCTCAACTACCAGTTGCAATTACAGCACTTGATGCTGACAGAGGCATGCATAATAAAGACATTCCTCATATATCTCCATGTTAATAAGCTGTTTCTTACATAACTCTTTCGGAATTCTGCCTATATTAGAACAAACATATTAAAAAATAAAACCACTAGATAAAAATGTAATCATCAAGGAGAAATTAAGAACAATGTTAATCTTCACAAGAATGACTTTCAAGCTTTGTACAGCTAGACAGACTGGTTTGAAATTAATGTATTTAATAAAGGTTCCACAAATTCTAGCATCAAAATTGTTTAAGTATATTTTAGCATTCTTGGAAAGCAGTAAACACCTTTAAAACATGCAGAGTTAAAAAAATTGACAAAGGCAGATTTGTATCCCAGGTGATCAAAACCAAAACCAGCTGTTTTCAGAAACAGCTTCCTATTGCTGTGCATCTGATGGTCACCTTCTCTCATGGCACAGTCATGGCAAGAGCCTTCTCAGTTATAAACTGTGTTGCCTCAATATTAGAAAGAAAAACAAAAACGCACATACATGTAAGTTGGAGGAAGGCACCTTTACTCACCCTGGATTATTTACGTTTGCACACAGTGTGGGTCTCTATATCGCCCCAGTGCAGCTAGTTCCCCACCTTAAAGGGAAGATCTTTCCAAGTAGTTGAATAAAAAATCAATACTGGTAAGTACTCCTTTATTTTAACCAGCTACAAGGTTAAGTAAAAAAATCTTTAGCACAAGAGAAAGCTTTAAGAAGCTTTAAGTACCTGTTACCTAGTACACGGTAACTAGAAACTAGAGCAACTTTTATGTGCTTCACTGTGTTTATTTATATGCTTCATGAAGTTCCACTGCTTTACATTCACTGGGCAAAAAAATTCAGACCACCACCAAATCTTATTTTTCAAAAAATCATCAAGAGCATCTTCCAACAGGAATTATGTCAGCTGATTTATTAAAAAAGAATAGACAATATATGACTACTTTTTGTGACAGACTAGACTACGCACTTTAGTTTCAATATTTTACATTTATTATGCAAGTCAAGGGCCAGCTTCAAATGTAGTGCCTCTTTAATGTGAAATGCTAATATTTGCTCACACATGAAAATAGCTTTGAAAGTCTAAGCAACACCTTGACCTACATATGCCTTAGATACTCATGCATGTACTTCCAAACAATTTGATGTATCCGAAGACAGTTTAAGGGGGTGGGGAGGGAGGAAGTGAAGACACTTTGGAAATGTATTATAGACCCTCTTTTTATGTATCTATTCAACAGGCTTTTGTTTATTCATTTCTAGGGGAAAAAAACATTATTAAAATACAAACAGCAGGAGATATGCTTTTTCCAAGGTTAATGATAATGATCTTTCAGAATAATGTAGATACACAGGGAATTTCAAGTAGCAGCCTTTAAAACAATTTCACTTTTTTTTCCTGGGGCAAAGCAATCTTAGCTCTTTTAGAAAAATATCTTATCTTTGAGC
>NW_010402805.1:0-779 GCF_000710305.1 Buceros rhinoceros silvestris | reverse complement strand
AATGAAAGCTGAAGATGTAAGCACTCACACAAGAGTTTTACTTAAAAGATCAGGTCCTATCAAGCAAGAAACAGATGGAACTTGGGAGTTTAGAGACTACCAAATCTAAATACCCTATCAAAAATTGCCTTTTGAGCCTCCCATCTCTTCTCTGGCAAATCTGTCCTCAACATGCTGATAGAGGTTATTTGCTAGGGCCAAGACCTCTAGAACTTACATCTAAGTCAGGCATGCAAGAACTAAGGACTATAGTAAACAAACTGCATAAACTAGGTTGTCAGGAGTCCTCTTTGTTGTCCAATAAAAATCTAAGCTTTTCCTTCAGCGGAAAATTAATTTGGTCTCTCTTGCCTCTCTCGTCCCATCTTTTAGAGGAAACTGGTAAGAACAGACTAACTTCGACAGCTCTACCATGCATCTCCTCCTCTCTCTGATGACAAGCCTTTTTCTAGATTAAAAAAATTATCTGGGTAAATTTTAAAATTCTTATAACACAAAGGATTTACTTTTGTGAGCACAGTATGAGACAGACATGGTTGACTACAATGGTTAACAAAACTACCTAGGAACAGACAGATTATAAGAAACAGGTTGAGAACAGCCTCCAGACAGAACAGGAGGAACTGAGCAGCAGAAACAGGCTCTCAGCTGAGGCAAGGTGTTGAAATAAAGAGATTCTTAGGAAAAAGCGACAACAGAATTGACTCTGATCTGGGACTCCCAAGAGGAAATGAGATTACAACGGGCCACCCTGTTGGTGTATCTTTCTAGCAGGAATT
>NW_010402804.1:27951-36141 GCF_000710305.1 Buceros rhinoceros silvestris | reverse complement strand
GCTGCTGGAGTCCAGGGCGGGTTGTTCCGATGTGGTCCAGGGTGGCTGAGAGTGCACAAAGACCAGCCCTAATGCAGGCACAGCGCGGCTGCTTTTAAAGCAGACACGGCGCGAAAATCGAACAGACCTGCGAAAACTTTTAACCAATGAAAAATGGAGATGCAGCTGACGTCACATGGGAGGGAATACAATTGGATAGTTAAAGCAAATTCTCCTAAAAAGGAGATTTTCTGCCAACCCATCACAAGAGGTGAGGAGACTACATTAATAGACTAATTCAGGAATTCAAGGCTGGATTTTTTTAGCCCATACAGAAAAGTAGAAAAACAGTCTATTAACAGTTCCCTTATAGAAAATTGGAGAAGAAAAAACACTCATAACTTTAAAGATGCATGTGAAAAAAGAGCCTTCCATTATCCTTTTTGAAATGTGATTGAAATGCTATACCGACATAGCAGCATTGAAGACAAACAGCAAAATGGGACTGAATACAGCAAATTTACTGACTTCACCATTTGGGGGAGAGGACCTTGCTCTCTTTTTGCAGTCTTAACTTCATGAAAGTTTAAAATCATTCACCTTAACTGGTCCATGCAATGTGATAGTAAATTACAGAGGCAGCTGCAGGAGCATGATCTCTTGAAGAGACACACTAGAGTTATTCCAGCCAGTTCAAACAGCAGAGAAGCAGGAAAATCAAAGAAGCAATAGAAAGTACAACCAAATCCTAACGTCTGCTGTTCCTGATTCCCATACTTCAGCCCTTCCAAGCACAGAAGGTTAAGACTTCTTATTCTTTATATTTAAAAGCTGGTTTTTTCCTCCCCCTGTAGATAAGAGGCAAAGGAGTCAGTAGCATACAAAGTTCTGATCTTTCTTCTTCCCTGGGTTGCTCCTACCTTTGTCTTCTAAAAGGTATCTCTTACTTTTGTGTTCTCCCTCATGCTTTTTTTTTTTTTTAAAAATCCCTACATATCTTACGAGAAGCCCTTTTCCAAAATAGACCCTGACCGCTCTAGCTGTTATTCCTTTTTTAACTGAGCTGCAATCTTCTATGTCAGCTACTGCTAATTCATCCCTTAGTTGCAGCTAGGGAAATAATTGGTTTATACTGGCCTCTTTCAGCTGTGATAAGGTCTTTTTATTTTATCTTATTAATAATACTCCTGAATACCCATCATGCTGAAAGATTCAGAAGATCAGAGCTTTAAAAATTCTAATACATTTGGTATTAAAATTTAGTTCTCAGAGTGTGCCTTCAGATTTGAGTAAGGTTGCCAGTCTTAACTTGTATATTCTGTCATGATTATAGATGTGCGCAAAATCGTTCAAGTGGTTTCAGTGATCAAAGGATCTGTCGCTGCCTGATCTAGCAGAATTCAGTTAAGTGGCTTCCCCATAGAAATATATGTACACCCATCACTGAAATCCTGCAGAATTATGTAACATTCATCTCTATAGTGGGCTGTGACTGTACCAAGTGAATACTTAAAGACCAGAGTCAAAGCTCTGAAAGAAGACACTGATAGATTATGATTCAGAGAAGTGACAGGATGCATTTATAGAAAAAGCATGCCTGCTTTGCCAGGTCCTGGAGCACAGCCAGCTACATCGGTATTATGACACAAATGAGTTTATAAAATACATTTAATGGTGTATCAACTTGTTTCATTTATCTGATAGTAGCTTTTTATCATTCTTAAGAGTCTGCAATTTATTCTGTTTGCATTTCATTTTTCTTTGCAGAGCATAAGCTATCCAAAATTTTTTGGCATGAATTTCAATGATGTTTACATTACTACACCAGCAAATGCATGAGGATATCACACTTTATGAGATCATTTTGATTTGTTGTTTGTTCAGCTTCTCTTTTTATCAGTGTCCAGCAATAGTGTTTTCTAATTGTCCCATTTATTTTGTTGAAATAGTAATCAACCATGCATCTGAAGTAATCAGCTTTAGGAAAATGAATATTTTTTGATGAGTTTCACCTATATACTTTCATTGCAACTTGAAATGTCTGACTTCAATGATGTTTAGTGCATTTTTTTGCATACTTCCATTAAATTTTGTGAAGCCATTTTTAATCAAAAAATGTTTTAGCAAAATGAAGGATGGGAATTCAAAAGGGGGCTATTTCTTGAGTTTTCTTCCAGCAATCTCTGACCATATTTACTTACACAGAGAACAACACAAATATAGCTGCTGATATTGAAGCACTCTGTCCACATTCATCTCTCTGCAATGCACCTCAACTATTAAGGTCAGCAGCGAATTTGACTTCTGGATTCAAGTTGTCTCTTCTAGATTCAACCTGAGTATAGGCCACGGCTTCCTTGTACTTTGGATTCCATGCTTAGATGCGGCCAAATCACTCCGGACTCATGTGTTGATACTTCCTATGCAGCCTTAAATTCTTTGTGCTCCTAACTTTTAAAATGTCAAGCAGAAGGAATGGTGGTGGCTGGAGCCTCTGTTGGTGAGGTGTTGCAACATTTTGTAGCTTATGACACAAGTATGCCCTCCCTCTCCCTCCTGAAGCTCTGTTTTGTTCAGCCCACCATTAATGAGGAATGCTATGGCCAATATTATCTACCTCTTGAAATAGGCTTTGGCTCCATCTGTTAGTCAAGCAGTGACTATACTGGCATAACATATATTGGTTGTATCGTTCTGACAAACGTGGGAGACTGCAGAAGGTAAAGTAGAACAGCACAACACTACCTCATTTGAGTAAATTACTAATTAACTGACTCCTTTCAAAGGGTATTTTAAAAAGTAAAATAAATATTTCATACCCTGTTTATCCTTGGGTTTTATATATGTATAGTATAAGTGATATTTTAAAGTAGCTTGACCGGCCCCCAAATAGTTCAGCATTATTTCTCAACTTTGTAGTAAAACACAAGCATGCAAAGAGCAGGGTAGCTGGATTATTGAAGGGAGATCTTTGTAATGAGATTTCTCAGAGGAGCACTTCATGAAAAGCCATATTAGCTACTGAGGGCTACAACAAACTGTAATGAGATTTAAAGACTTGTCTACCTATTCTTTCACAGCTACAGAAAGAGCATGCCCTTGGAGAATTTACTACAAACTCAGGAGTGTAACAACCAATTTAACAGTACAAGCGTATAAAAAGCAATATTTGCACCCTCTGTGAAGATTAAGTTCCCTCTTATTTTTGAAGTATAAATATTTTAGGATTCACTGGCATGCTATATATTAATATTTTATCCTTGCCTTGAGGATATTGATCTTTAATGTAAATTGCAGCATCTGCACTATTCAGATTCTAAGTTATCAACAAGTCAGATTGATCTACACTTATTATAGAGTTTATTGTGAAGCTTACTTCAATTGATTCATTTTATTCAGTAAATGAGTTGGAAAAGAATAGAATTTTAGATTTTGTGATGTGAAAATATGAGTACTGAATACTAAGGTCTCTATGGTTGATTGAAATATATTTTGAAGTGGATTTTATTTGATTGGGTTTTATCTATCTGTTTTGCACAACTTCATTCTGTTAAATTGCAAAGCAATAATTATGGACACCATAAAGGAGAAATTGGAAAGATTAGTACAAGAGCACTCTTTCAAGATGTCTTTAATTCAGTGTAGCAGAACGACACAGTCAGTAGGCAAAGCAACTCCCCTAAGCTGAACCAAAAGCTGAGAACTCCCATGCAACAAATTAACCGTTTAACACGTAATGCAGCAAAACTTGAATAAAGATGGATCCAAAACTCAAAAGAGCCTGCAAACACACAGATTGTATCTGTGCTATTGCTCTATTATGATTGAAATTAAAAAATCCTCTGTGTTGAAAAGAGCTGCTATAGAAGAGACTGAAGCATTTTAGATGTTAATTCCGTGCAACCCTCAGCAAAGAAAAGCTAAACAACCAAAAAATGTACCCAGTGAGAAATTGTTTCATCATTCATGCACACATCCTTCCATGCTCTTTAAACTGAATTCCAGAAGGAAAATAAGCTGTCCTATGTCTTTAAAATCACCCAGACAATTCAAGGTACCGTCTTTGGTGCTGAGACATACTCAAATCAGTTTGTCTTTAACTTAGGGAAGGGTTGCAGGGTTCTTCCTTCGTCCCCACAATACTATAATCCAGGTCATCCTAGGATGTGTCATCCTGGGAGTGTCAGCAAAGTTGGCTGGAAGAGAAACATTTTAGGACTGCAGTGGAACTTGCACAAGTAGGGTGATCAAGTTAAGTGGAGACAAAAGAATTTGACTAAGAATTTCTTAACGGTAGATATGACTCATATAGTTAAAATTAGCATTGAAATAACATGCAATTACGTTTTAGTATACATAAAATAATATGGTGACATTCTTTTTTTAGGTTATTAATGGCTTAATTATTGCTCTGTGTGTTCTTAGCAATCATACGGAATGATGTTTAGCCAAAGCCTCTAACAGCAGAAATGGAGAATATAATCAATTATTTTTAAAAATATTTTTACCTTCAGGATCTAGTACATTACAAGCTTTGTTGCTGTGTTATGTAAACATACCTATTTTTAAAATGCAAGAAGGAATTACAGATTTCTGTAGTTCAAAACACAAGCTGATTAGTTTAAAATTATATCTACTAAGAACAATGTCTTTCTCAAACCAGTCTTTTCTGTAGACTGTGTTATGGAATTTGTGTCATGTATTAGAGGATTAATTGGAAGCATTTTTGTTCCCTGAGGTAAGCTCTGAAGATCATCTGAACGGGCTGTTCTATTCTGGCTGAAACTCAAGAAGAAAAGGAAAATCTGGGGCCTATGGAAGAAGGGACAGGCCACTCAGGAAGACTGCAAAGATCTTGTGAGGCTGTGCAGGGAGAAAATTATAAGGGACAAAGCCCAACGGGAACTTAATCTGGACACTGACATAAAGGACAATAAAAAAGTATGTCTACAAATACATTAACAGCAAAAGGAAGGCTAAGGAGAATCTCCATCTTTTATTGGATATGGGGGGGAAGCATAGAGACCGAGGATGAGAAAAAGGCTGAGGTCCTGAATGTCGCCTTTTTCTCAGTCATTAATAGTAAGATTCGTTGTTCTTACCATTAACTGGGTGACCAGCCCCTCTGAGGTGTAAGACAGATATGAGGAGGAGAATGAAGCCCCTGTAATCCATGAGGAAATGTGCCCCACTTAGACGCACACAAGTCTCTAGGGCCATATGGGGTCCATCCAAGGATACTGAGGGAGAGGAGTAGCAAGAGAACAAGTCCAGTGAGGAGCAGCTGAGGGAACTAGGGTTGTTTAGTCTGGAGAAAAGGAGGCTGAGGGGAGACCTTATCAGTCTCTACAACTGCCTGAAAGGAGGTTGTAGTGTGATGGAGGTCAGTCTTTTCTCTGAAGTAACAAGCAATAGGAGGAGAAAAAATGGCCGTAAGTTGCACCAGAGGAGGTTTAGGTTGGATATTAGGAAAATTTCTTCACCAAAGAGTTGTGAAGCACTGGAACTGGCTGTCCAGGGAAGTGGAGGCGTCGCCATCCTTGGAAGTATTTAAAAGACATGTAGATGTCGTGCTTAGGGAGAAGGCTTAGTGGTGACCTGGCAGTGCTGCATTAACGGTTGGACTCGATGATCTTAAAGGTCTCTTCCAATCAAAACGATTCTGTGATTCTGTGATCTACTGATGATTTGTTTTGTTGAAACAACATTACTAATTTTGGTTCCTGACACATGCACTGCTGGAAAAGTTAAAAAGGATTTCAAGAACATTTTCCTCAAGATGTTCTCTTGATTTCAACTGCAAACAACTCAGAGCACAATGTAGATCCATTTGGGGTTAGTAATCAGATCATAAATATAACTATGGTTGAAGTTGTTTCAGAATCTTATTCTACTTTTTGTCAACCTTTTGGGAGATTCATCAGCTAAACTACAGTGATTTGCACAAGTTGAAGATCCGGTATTGAGAATGTTGACCCACAGATGCTATGTGCAGGCAGGGAACACACTTAATGAAAACTAGAAGGGGCAAATTACTCCTTTCAAAATGACGGTAGGAATGTAAACAAACAATTTGAATTGATCTTGAGTTAATGAAACCACTGGTAAAGAAAGTCATTTTAGATCCTTGAAACTAATCTGTCTCCCCGTGTGCACATGAGAACAGGGAACTCAAGGAGGTAATAATGAAACACAGAGAGAGAGGATGGGAATACAAAGTTTCTCCCTTTTTTTTGTCACCTGATCTGGCTGGTTCTATTCTAACTTGAGTATTTCTGCATGGTGCAGCAGTCTGTCATGTAAATATGCCCTTAAGTCACTTTGCGCCTGATATTTGGAGCTCTTCTGGATGATTACATAGTTTTCACAGAAGCCTATCGGATTTTGGTTTCATATCCCTGAAAGCTGCTTTCATCTGGAGATGGAAATGCACAAGTCAACTGATATTTTGATTCCATGATTAAAGAAGAATAAGAAACGATCAAACTTTAACAAAAGTTTGAATTTACTTTTTCTGATGGGTGAAGATTGATTGACTTTATTACTAAGGATTTTTTTCCAAGCAGCAAATTTACAGTATTTTAGTATTGGTTGCATGCTGATGTAATAACATTTTCAAAGCATTTGTGGAAATTTTTAATGCATTTGATGGTGAGTGGATGCAAAAATTTAGTTTTTTCATACAAATCTTCAAGTATTTTACGGACTGCTGATTTAAATAGAACTTAAACAATCTAGAGTCTGTAAATGACAAGTTCATAACATCCCGTGGTAACAAAAATCAATCTGATGTTGATTTGCCTGCGGAGCTTAGAGTGTAACGTCATAACACAGTGAAAGAGGGTAAAAGCAGGATTTACAAGGTAACAGATCAACAAACCCAATGAAAGGGAATTCATGATGAACTCAGAGCCAGGGACAGGCAATATGAAGGTCTAGGGAGGAAGATGGAAGCTCAGGTGATACAGTGTTGCTGGAACAGAGTGAAGCTCCTGCAGTTTAGCAAACATCATCCTCTTCATCACATCCTCTGAAGTGATACCAACACTGAGGGGCAAAATCAGGGTCTTCTGCTTTCCTTTCCAGTACTTAAATGCAGCTGTTAAAGAAGTTCACTGTTTACCTTCTTGGTAGTGTGTTTAATGGCATTACCAGGTAGTTGAAATTTGAATACTCTTTGGTTTGCCAACAAAATTTATATAATTACTAATATCTCCAAGGGAAAATCTGACACCTCTTTGGGCAACCTGTCCCAGTGTTTCACCACCCTCACTGCAAAAATATCTTCCTGTATCTATCTATCTGAATTGCCCTTCCTTTAGTTTAAAACCATTACCCCTTGTCCTATTGCTACAGGTCCTGCCAAAAAGTCTCTACCCACCTTTCTTATAAGCCTCTTTAAGTATTGAAAGGCACTAGAAGGTATCTGCTGAGCCTTCTCTTCTCCAGGATGAACAAATCCAACTCTCTCAACCTTTTCTCATAACTGAGTGTTCCAGCCCTCTGACCACTTTTGCAGCCCTCCTCTGGACCCACTCTAACAGGTCCATGACTTTCTTGAGCTGAGGATTCTAGAGCTGGATGCAGTACTCCAGGGGGAGTCTCACCGGAAGCAGAGGGACAGATTCAAGAATAGGGATTCAAGACGTGGGATCTCCACGTTCTCAGGTAGCAGCAAAATGATGACCTCTGCCTTGCTCATACTATTCTTCCAAGTGTAGTTCTACATATGCATGACATAATTTTTCCATGAATTACTTTCCCTTTATACTCACTGAACCTCACCTGCCATCTTTTTAACCATTCAGTTCTTTTTATGAGAGTCGTTCTGGAGTTCCTAAACTAAGCATGACATCTGAATACTTGAAGTCCTTAGCACCATCCTAAAATTTGGATATTCTTTGATTGCTTCCTTTATCAGTTCAATGATAGAAAAGGTGTATAGAGCTGTACTTGTAGAACTCACTGAAAACTTTTTCCCATGTGGAAAAGTATCTGGAGAAACCTACCTTAGCTTTCTGCCCTTCCACCAGATTTCAGTCTTTAAAAGGCCCCTTCTTCCTACTCTGTGACAACTTCTATTTCTTGACTGGACTGTCTTTTTTTCTTTTTTATCCTTGTCCCCCAGATACCATTTGTCCATGTGTTCACTGACACCCTTATAGCAGTCCAGCATGCTAACAAGACCTTTACAGAGGCCATGATGACTCT
>NW_010402804.1:17139-27856 GCF_000710305.1 Buceros rhinoceros silvestris | reverse complement strand
CTTTCCCACCAAAATATGTTTGTGCATTTGCTCAGTGGTGTGATTCTTTATTACTGAGTCCATCATCTCAGTAGAGATGAAAATTCAATCTTCTGAGGAACCCCTTGAGATCTCTTTTTTAGGCAGGAGTTACATGCTGGCACAGTAGTAATTTATAATATTCAGTGAAAATTAGGCAATCTTGGGGTTTCCTTCCATGTGCTAAAAAATATCTTCTTATTCTTCTTTATGAGTCATGTACTTTTAGAATTATTTTTACTTTTGATACTCTATCTGTAACTTATTTTGTGTTTTCGCCTACATGCTTGGCCACACTGCCGTAAAAAATAAAGTTCAGCTGAATATCAACCTTCATTATTAATTTTTTTCAGGATCATTTTTCAGAGCCACTACATTTCCCACCCTGCTAATATTTTTAAAAACAGATATCACTCTTCACTTTTGGCCATACTTTTGTACTTCAATCTAATTTAGTTCATGTCATAATTATAATTTCAGTGTATAAAATATTATCATTCATATAAGTGATTTATATCTAATTGCTTAATCATTTAATGATATGGTTCAGATGCTGACAGTCGATGCAAATAAGTGTACTATAAAATCCAAATCTGTAAGATAAACAAAAAGAGAGGTTGTCTGAAGTTGTTACTGTGCCAAAAAATTAGGTTTTTTTAATTTCTATTTTTTTGTGAAAAACAATGTTAACCTTTATTTCTGTTTTAGCAATGGTAGGAAAAATTAAACATTGGGCAAAAAATTACAAGTGTTATTTTATTCCCTAATGTTTTTAAATATTTAGACCAAAATTAAACCTTTGATACAGAATTAGTTCTAGGCATTGAAATCAAACTAAGTATTGGCAGACATAAATGGACATAAAGGAAGTAGTTAGGGAGCATTAAGAATCTAAGCAGTCTCTTTTTGGAAGCTTGGCTTTATATCTGTCATAGGTTGCAATTAGAAAGGAAAGGACTCCCAATAGGTTTGTGACTTCTGTAGCCTCAGGGAGAGTGTAAACTCGCCTGAGAGCTACATAAAAAGAAATGGGAAATAGGTCGGCTGGGCTTGTCTGGACTTGAGGAAAAGAAAAAGCAGTGAAACAGGTTTTTAATTAAAGGGGTGGAACAGAATTGGTTTAATGTACAAAGCAATAAAACCATAAATCAATCATTTAAATTTAAATAGGACAGATGATAAAAAGAGAGAGATGTCAATAAATACATAAATAAGTATATACAAAGAAATATACATTCTCACCCATTTAACTCACGTCCCCAGTTTAACAAACAAAGCCCCCGCCACATGGCCACCACCTGAAGGGGGAGGTGGAGGGGAGGGTGGAGAGGGGAGAAAAGTCACAGTATTTTTAACCCCGCAAGTTTCAGTCCAAGAAACTCCTTTGGAGCAAACTTCCTTGCAGTAACTTAGTCCATCTCCAAGGTGGCTGGTAGAGACTTGAGTTTACCAATCTATCAGGGGCTGCACTCCGGCTTCTGGCTCTCCCCATCTGTGGAGCGGGGCACAAACTGGATCACTGGGGAACACCGTAGGTTTTCTTTCCCCTTGCCAGTGGCTGTTCCCTCAGTGCTGCTGGAAAAGACTTGAGTCTACCAGTCCGACAGGGGCTGCACTCTGGCTTCTGGCTCTCCCCTTATCTGGAGCAGGGTACAACTGGATCCTCAGGGAACACCACAGTTTTTTTTTCCCCTTGCCACCGGCTGTTCCCTCAGTGCAGGATGTTGGGGGCTTACAGTCAGGGTTCTGCTTCCTTCTTGTTAAAACTCAGTCAAATACGACCCCTGCCAGTGATCGGCAAAAGTGAGAAGGTCTGCCTGCGCTGCAGAGGAAATCTTTTTACTGCTCTGGAAATTGAGATAACTGTAGTCTCTCTCCAGCCGATGATTTCTCCTCTCTCTTTGCCGCAGGCTATGGCTTTTTATACGTTTAGACACAGAGGCGCTTGATTGACATGCATCGGCTCCAGTAAGAAGCTGAGAGGGTTGTGGCACCTCTTCCCCACAAAGGTCAAAAGAAAGTTTTCAGGTGCTTAGGGGGAAGAGAAAGGAAACGGCAGCGGGGCTTAGTCCCACTGCTGCCATCTGAACCCGTTACAATATCAAATGCCTCTAACTCAACATATGCTGATTGCATACATATGAGATAGGATATATATGAGAAATTCCTGTCACAGGCTTCTTAGCGTGGTTTAAAATGTAGCTAGAAAGAATCTAATTCTCAGGACGACTTTCTAGTTTTCTAAAGTAATTGCTATAGAATTTAAAAACATTTATATAGATCTAATTTGTTTCACTTCTACTAAATTATGAAGCATATGGAAAATTTTTCCAGTATAAGGAAAATGACATTGTTTGCTTTCTGCGAAAGAGACACAAATATAAGTCTCACATGGGCAATATGCGGTCAGTTCTGTAGCTCACTGAGAACTTTGCCTCCTGTTTTGTGAAGGGGTAATTTGAAAAGGAGAAATTACATTTTGCAAACCTTTCTCAGTTGAGATGGTTACATATGCATAAACTCCATTATAGAGGAAGGGGTTGAATGCAGAGGTGAATAAGCAGGACAGTTTTCCAAATAACAAGTCTTGAATGGTCCTATTCGCATTTACATAGGAAGTCTCTAAAAGCTGCCCAGTGTACTGAGAAATGGGAGGGGCCTCTAGCTTCTTCTCGCTTGCCAACTATTCGTTCTACTTATGCCATTTTTCAATGCCAGCACAGAAAATTCTCCAGCTCGTTCTCTTGAGAAGACAGAATAGAGGAATCCAACTTTAATCTCAAATTACTTCTACTGCCAGAAGCATAACACATATCATTTAACAGAATTTAACTCCTGAATTTCTTTGATCTTCATATGATCTTTTTAATGATTCTCTTGCAAGTCCAGATCTCAAAGCATCAAACTAAATACAAGAAATACATTTATAACTTCATTCAGAAGAGTAACAATTTTATGACTGGGGATTGCCTTTGAAATAATGAAATGACAATCCTAAAATACTTTTATTTATCAGAGGTCTTAGAGAACAGTTTACTGAAATATCTGTGAACAACATATAAGAACACATCTGTGAAGAAAGCAATGATATGATATAGGTGGTCTTGCCTTGAAGAGGATGAACTAGATAATATCTTGAAATTCCTTTCAGAATCACCATCTCTGAATATTTCTTCTAAAACTGTGTTACCTCTAAATTTTAGCAAGATCATCTTTGATTTCCCTGCATCTGGGCAATACTGTATGATAAATCTGCAGTGGTTCCAAACTGGCTGTATCCATGTCATGATGATGAATTTCAATCTTTTGCCTAGAAATGTTACAATGAAAAAGGGGTGGGGGGTGATGGAGAAAAAAAAAAAGAAAAAAAAGAAAACAGAAAGCATCTTGTCAGTGGGAAGTTTTATTGCAACTCTGGTTGATTTGGAGAAAATAATTCCTTCACTTTTTATTTAAAATGAGTGCTTGCTGCTTAGAAGTCAGAATGACTGTGCATTGTGAATCTGATGTAGTTCAGCCGATGTACGGAGTATAAGAAAGGGGGTTTAATTTACATACATTTGTGCAACAAGGCACTCAGTGATGTCATTTGTCTGTATTTCAAATACCAAGGCAGTTTCTCTTAAGTGGAAGTGACTTTTAAGTACATACCATCCTTTGCATAGATGAAACTCCCCCTCAAATGCAAATGTTCGTTTCAACTGATTTGCTGTAATTAATCATACTTTCTTAAAATATGCTAATATGAGTAATTTTCAACCATTGAAATTGAATAGAGAACAATATTTTCCATATTGTAAATATTATTCTTGTAACAACATAAATTGCCATTAGAAATCAGAGGCTACATCAGTTTTGATATTTTCTCAATAAAAGGACTCCTGCTGTTAATGTAATATTAAAAGACAAAAACTTAACATTTATCTCAACCCAAGAGGTTCAAGTGAAGTAGGCAAATCAGTTCTTTTTTTCTGATTATAATAATACATTTAGCTAGTCCTCTGTAACGTTAATCAGTGATTCACCTCTTTCCTATTTCCTGTGAATGCTAAAAATGCAGATTTTTTTTTACTCTCTAGGGTTTCAAGTTGGCATTTAATCATAAAAGTAAAGCTCATCAGAGAGAAGAACAAACCCCTTACATTATGGTTTTATATGTGTTTTTTGCAAATAATTTGCTCTGAGCTATGTACTGGTACTTATTTTATAAATTTTTAAATAATTATCAGGTTTTCTTACATGCTGAAAGATTTTCTTACATGCTGAAAGATTGAGGAATTTAAGATTAATGGTTCTTTGTCCAAAACATACATTAAAACTACTTGATTGTCAATATTCCTTTCTCTACAAAAACTGAGAAGTGAAAACTCACAGAAGAAATAACACACTTAGAGCATATAGAAGAGTGGGAAAGCGATATACCCAATAGAAATTATTACAGAACATATTTTATAAATTCTCCAAACTAAGCACAGTTGCCGGAAAAAGGATTATAGAAAATCCTTAGTGCTGGATAGCAAGATCATTCAGGCAATTCTACTGAAACTGAGCAAGAACCTGCTAAAGAGCAGGAGCTTGACTCCCTTTTCAATTCTACCATCAAGTGCTGTTTGACATATTGTAGGATGTGCTTCCTGGTATCCTGCTGTTGTTGAAAAGCTCAGGTGTCTCTGTCCTGGGATCAGCTAGGTTAGGGTTATTTTCCACAAGCAGGCTAGCTGGACCAACCCAGCCAATGGGATATTCAATACTATACTGCCCAGTACAGTGTTCCATACCATCATGCCCAGTACATATAAGAAGTGGCTAGGGGGCGGAAGGGGGTGGTAGTTTCAAAAGGCTCTTCATGGCAGCAGTAATCACTCACTTGGTTATTGTTTCCTCTGTCTTTGTGTTGTTTCAAGTAAACTCTCCTTATCTTCACCCACTGGGCTTCACCTTTCATTCTCCTACCCCCAGGGGTAGGAGGGAGAAAATGGTTGCTGTGGTGTTTAGTTGCCAGCTGGGTTTAAGCCATAACAGTCTCCCACTGCCTTTGTGTCATACCTGCCAGCCCCATAGGGACTGCAGAAGACCCAGTGAACTGAGCAACAGATGACAACATGCAAGTGTTTACAGAAATGTGGATGACTAAGGGTCCCTGGTGGACAACAGAGATCCGGAAGCTTGAACTCAGCTTAAAGCTGACGTCTGACACATGGTTAATTATCCCTGCATAGACATCTAGCACCATGTAAAATAAAATCTTTTGTACAGCTTTTAGCTTCAGATCCACTAGGATTCATGTTTCCTATGTCAGATATATCACATTTACTAGGTCTGCGCAAACCTCTTCCACAGCCAGGGGCGACATGTCTCCGTGACTTAAATGACAACAGGTATTTATTTGCTGGCAGCTGAAAAAGCCCCTAAATTTCAATATTTTATTCTTAAACTGAATCCCAGCTCTACCACATAAATACAGTCCAATTTCAACTGAAAGATGAGGCTCAGATTCTATTTCTCCATTTCCTAAATCAATCTCTTTTCCTTGTCTTTTCTACTATGGTAGGCTTGCTACATTTTTCACACCTTCAACCCTCAGCCTTCCATCTCCTTTCTTCCAAGTTTGAAACCCCATTTTATTAAGAACATACTACTGCAGTATAACATGTAGAAATATACTCTCTAAGTTCTCCAAAGTAAAAGTGTTTTCTAAGCCATTTTCGTAATTCCTCACCATTCTTAATAAAGTATTTTCTGGTCTGCAGCTTCTGTTTAACTTAAACTAATTGGATATTAACTTCACATAATTTATTTCATTAATGACTGTGGTTTCCAATAACTTAGACTTAGAACATTATGTACCATACAGGTCAACTCAGAATTTGAAGTGAGGTAATTACTTTAAAATTAAAAACACAAAAAGGAAAAAATGGATTCTAAAGTAATGTACTTCAATTTGAAATGCATAGCCTGCTTCCTTTTCCTCATTACACAGAAAATGTAATTCAGAAGTCTACAATCTTCTAGCTGACACTCTTCTAAAAACAGTGAATCAGATTTTGCCATACTTACTCATAGATGAGTAGAATTCTCTGTAAGTAGTCTCAAATATTTATGAAGATGGCCACCACTGGAAGTTAATGAGGATGACATAATTGGGATGCCTCAAATATTTTCATATAGAAAGAGACAAACTGGTGGAAAATTAACATGTTAAGAGTAGGGTGAATGCAGAAAAACTTTGAATAACAATTTACAAGTTCCTGCATTTTTAGCAAAGTGAATTAACGAGCCGGAGTGCTTTTAGCCAATTAGCTCTGTCTAAGATTATGCCTTGGCATGGCAGTGACCAAAACACTGTGATTTAGAGCAGGGATGAAATCTCTGTGTTTGAACTATGACAGGCAAAGGGTAGGGTTCAAAGACAAGGAGATATGACTTTTCTAAGATGAAATTTTATATTGCTGGCAGAATAACCTTTGTCATATATGATGGGAATCAATTGTACAACTGACTATATACAGCATGAAGGTAACAGAAAACTATCTTGGATAATGGAATTTTAGAAAGCGAATATTGATTATATGTTAATGATCTAATTTTGTTCTTCCAGCTTTTTCAATGTGAAGAGATACTCTTGAGAGAATTATAGGAAAGATACTTTTACTTAAAGGTGTCCAAATTAATTTGTAATTTAATTATTTGGTCTTCAATTCTGCATCTAGATTCCTCTAGAAATTTAAAAGAACCAAAGGGACAGAAGACTATTTTAAAGATGCTTTCTTGAATAAGAGTTGTGTATCTTATTGACAGCCAGTGTTATCCAACAATTCATAACAATTTATGACATTAAAAAAACCACGTAATTTCCACATCAGTTAAAAATAAGACATTAGAAGTAATTATTCATTTTTCTGCCACCATTTTCTAAATTTGTGTACTTTAAACAATACACCAAGAAATACTTGAAACTGTATTAATTTTCTTCTTTAAAATGCTCAAGTATATATGTATGTATGTATATTTAGGTCATATAAATGTCACATAAATGATCTATGTAATGCACAGTTTCGGTAATTTTTAAGCACAAAAAAATTGCTTGATTATTCACTTATTATAAATTAATTACTGTAAACCAGGTGAGGCTCCCAATGGACTTCCACTAGTTTGAAAAAATTCTGGGAATGAATACCAGGCTTTCTCTTGACAGTAGCTCTCATTAATTCATTAAGGATTATATTGCGAGTTAAACCATTGTGGTGATGGCACTTACGCTATATTTCTAATTCTCTGTCTCTGAGTCACTTTGGGGATGAATGTGGAAGCAATGTGTTAGTATCTGTGACACCCAAGTCAGCACCCATGTGTGCTGGTAGAGACTCTGAGGGCAGGGGAGGCCTTGGAGCAGCATCAATGCTCCATGGACTTTCTTTCTTCTGTCTTCCTGTGTCAGCATAGGTATTGTTGAACTTGTTCCTCTTCCGTTTCAAGTTATGGAGAAAATTAACATGCCGCTTTACCTTAAAATGCAGCCACATTGATTCACAATCTACTCTTTCAGACACAGTCTCTCTACTGTTCTTGGGTCAATTTCGAAGACGAAGATGATTAAAAGAAATACTAATGTCTTTTCCCCCGTATTTTTCCCCTCATTGATACTTCTAAAACATATAGACATATATGAAGACTCTTATTAGGGTGTTACTGTATGTGTGATTACCAAATTTAAATCAAGGGCATCACCGTGGAAGAGGATCAAGATAAAACATTGTCATAAAAAAAAAATCTCAAATTGTCTAGGAAATAATGTCTCAGTATCTGAAGATTAACCAAAAAGCTAACATCTTCCACATCTGTAGATTGTTTTATTTTTCTAGAATCAGCTGAAACAGAAAACTTCTGTAGCATAAAAAGAGTATCTTGTAGGCAAAGGGATTTTAATTTTTTTTGGAGACACTGAAAAGAGACTGACAAAATCTCTGACTAAGTCCATGAATATTCCTGTATCACAACTTCAAAAGTAAAGAGTTTAAACATTCAACAAAATAGAAACCAGATTTGCAGGACTCCTTTACAGGTACCTTTAAACAATAAGCTGTAGCATTGAATTCCTCCACATTTGCTCTTATTCCGGTGTCAACTTTATATTCCTTGAGTGTATGACGACTCAGATTCCTTTCCTTGGATATTTTGTTTCCCCTTAGGACATTATCTCCTTAACTGGGAGCAAGAGGTTCCAATTGAAGAGTGCTGAGAATTGCTCAGTTTGTCCTACTCTCAGTTTTCTTCAGGTTTTGACTTAAATCTCTGAAGCATGGGTGTGTTTACGTCACTAACAAGAATAACTTCGCAGATATCCAAAGTATTGCTCGGGAGAAAACAATACTGTCATGCTAAGAAGTGTGAAATACACTTGAGTGCAATACAGGGTCTTTTCGTTCATACATACTACTGCATCATTATTAATTTGATTATATTACGATGTCCATAATCCTGCCTGGCACTTTCTGCTTATATAGATATTTACTAAATATACAAAGCCATGTTAAAAGCTTTAGAGAGTTCGATGGTGCAACATAATGTGAAATGTTATTGTGAAGTTTGCATGCACTTTTGGACATTTGTGTGTGAATTAGAGCATGACCTTCCTCCAGGGCTCTGTCTCATTTATCACACAATTAATGAACAGATATTGATGTAATCCCAGATTATCTTTACTAACTGAAAACAGAAGTGATAATATTCCCCACAGATTTCTGTAGCAATCCTTACTATAATATGGAAGTGCTTCACAAAAACTGATTGTTTTTTTTTCTCCCCAGCAGCTTCATAATATGAATAATTGCTATTCTTATTTGACATATGGGGAATCTGGACACAGAGGCATGACAGTCAGAAATATCCATTGTTTTTAGATGCCAGTCTAGAATATCCAGATCTGATCTATGTCAGCGTATGTTGCATCATATAGCACTCTGTATTTAAATATAGCACAGCTCCTATAATTTCAGTTGCAGCTGAAAATATTCAAACTAAAGCCTCAACCTTTAATTAAAAACATGGGAAATAAGGAACATACAATTAATGATCACCTGTGAAATGTTTGAGTAATTTTTCTATTGCATAGCCAGAACTCAAATCCCCAAAGCAACAGTCATTTTCCTTTTTCATATAAACATTGCTTTCCTTTCGCCAAGTGCTATATATTTCTGACTTGGTGGTAAATGACACAGGTCTTCATGAGTAAGTTTTACTTTTGCTTCATCTGTAGTCTAGTTTGTTTCTTGTGCAATAGTGAGAAAAGCTGTTATATAATAATATAAAAATATTATTGTGCATGCGAAAAAATAGGTGACATAAATAAAAATGTCAGTATTTAGCAAAAGTAGTGTGGTAAATTTCCAGGTAAATAGTTCACATTAAAGAAATATTGTTGGGTTATGATGATGTCTCAATTCTCCCCTAGCCTCTCTTCAGCTAGGTGACACCTTTCTTGAAATTTGATACTCAAAAATTATATGAAGTAGTCTCCTCCAGGACTCCTGTTCTTGGCAGGCCCTGGCCGTCCTGTGGCCGGGTCTGTGATGTCTGGAGGTAGAGCAGTGACTCTTTCACGGGCACCCCCTTGCCATGGGGAAGGAGCTTGCGTGCCCTTGTGAGGTTGAGAGCTGTGCTGGTGGTGGCATGTGCCTCCGGTGGGGTCTCCCAAGCCAGACAGGTCTCAACTGAAGGGTCAGACAAAGTGTGTCCGCGGGCAGGATGGGCTCACTAGCCTTCGGGCAGCCATCCTAGGAGAAGGACAACTCTGACTCCAAACCCGGGCAGATGGAGCTCGTTTAGCCTTGTAAGGCATCCATCTAAAAGAAGGATACTCTAACCAAACCTACGACCCAAGGACTTCGCTGTCACCATCCAAGCTCGTTAGACCCTGGCAGATGAACCTCAGGTGTAAAGGGTGGAGCCAGTTCCGCGCATGCTGGTGCCTCACCTAAAAAATCCACCGCGCAGGCCCAAAGGGTGCACTCATCGCTTGCAGTGAGCGTGGGAAAAGCCCTTCCCAAATCTTCATTCACGAAGCCAAGCCATGATGATGATATGAAGTAGTCCAAATGAGGTGTAACCAATGCTGATGAGAGTAGAGGGATTACTTCATGTATTATCTGGGCTTCAGCCTTCATGTGTGCTGGGGTATGTCGTCTTTCTTGCAACTGCATGATGTTGTTGACTCATTGTTGCCTCAGGACCTCAATGGCTCCCATACCTTGTAACACCATTCCCTAATCACAAAAGTTTCTGCATTTGTGCCCATAAGCTATATCTTGTACACGTCTACCAGAACAGCACCCTTTTTCTATCTCAATATATCTTCAGTTTGTTGAGATAAATCTATATCCTAATTCTGTTTTCAAACATGCCTTTAAGCTTGAGGTGAAGACTTAATTTTGTCTATTTTATCACCCATTTTATTAATTAAAATCCTGAATAGAATTCCATGTCCAGGGCCTAGGACAGATCCCTCAAGAACTGTACTTAGTAAGTCTTTCCATTTTGATAGCCAGTCACTAATAACTACACTCTAAGAATGGTTTTTCAATCCTCCTTCTTTAAAAATACATGGCTGTTTCATCTCAATTATATTTATTTGGTCAAGCTGCTTATGAGAAGGACACCTGAGACACTACCAAGAAATTATACAGCAGTCAAGATATACACT
>NW_010402804.1:16201-17057 GCF_000710305.1 Buceros rhinoceros silvestris | reverse complement strand
ACTACCAAGAAATGATACAGCAGTCAAGATATACACTCGTTCTTTCCCATGTTCACAAGACAAGTTACCATTTTGCAGAAGTTACTTAGGTGATTGATTTGCAAGCTCTTCTTGAAAGTCTAGGTAGGCTATTACTCATCTCCACGCTATCTTGTAGGTAATTAGGAATAGTTTGGCTACCTTTTATAGTATTTTTTTGTAAGTAGAAGCCAACTAATCTATAATGATCCTTTTCTCTTTTGTTAGGCAACACATTTGCTTTTTCCAGTTTTTCAGTATATCACATGCGGATGTGTGTACAATTTGCTAGATAAAAAAACTGGCTGGATGGCCGGACCCAAAGAGTGCTGGTGAATGGAGTCAAATCCAGTTGGCAGCCTGACCTGGTCTGAGCTAAAACTTCCTTGTTTTGGGAAATGGACAAATAGAATTATTCTATGCAAATACGATAATTCCGCATTTAATTGTTTAGGGGGGTCAGGTAGAATGTTACGTCGGAAGCCTTTAAAAGCAGCAGGCAGGGGGAGTGGCCCCGCTTGTCTTCTGGGCAGCGTTGCGAAAGGAGCCCTCCTGCGGCTCTGCTGGCTGATGGCCAGGCCCGACCTAGCCCGAGACCTGAGGCCCAGACTCTGAACTATTATTGCTGTCAGTCCCATCTGAAATCGGGTGAGAATATTCATGCCCTGAGAGCTTTCCTGCTATTAAAGCAGCTGCGCGGGGGTTTCCCCCCCACTCCGTCTTGCCACGCGGGAAAGAACTTTACTTTTCCCTGCCTGGACAGCAAGCCGCAGAGGCTTTTCTACCCCCACTCCGCTGTTGGCTGCCTGCCAAGAACCGGCTGCCTGCCGAACTGACC
>NW_010402804.1:4603-15855 GCF_000710305.1 Buceros rhinoceros silvestris | reverse complement strand
AAACCTTCTCTTCTTCATTTTTTTCCCCTTACTTGGTTTGTGCCTATATATAATAGTGTATAGTTGTGTGGATTTATTGTTTATTAAAAGTTTGTTTCAGTTTTCCGAACGCAGACCGAGGTGTGAATTTCTTCCTTCCCCTTTAAACCCCTTCAGTCTCTAATGAGACAGAAGGGATCGTTAAGGAATTCGAGGAGTTATTACCTCGGTCCCTCGACCCTTAACACAGCCAGACACAAGTGGTGTTCTCCAGGGCTCAGTAGTGGGGCCTGCTCTCTTCAACATCTTTATCAGTGATCTGGATTAAGGGATTTCTTGTTAACTTCTCACGTACTTAAAAAATTCTTCTGCACTTGTGTTTAATAAACTGTCATTAATATAAACTTCTTATGCAATCTTTTCTTTTTCTTGAACCAATCTTTTTCTGCATGTTCTGTCATTCCTCTGCAATAAAGCAGTTAGGACTTGTGTCCTTTATATTAAACTCCTGCTTTCTTTTTATTTTTTTTTTTTGTTTTGACTGACTTTCATGGGTTTTTTTAAAACCTGCCTTTCTAAAATAGATTTTTGTTATCTTGTCTTTCTTTTCCTCCTATTTTCAATGTCATGAATTCCCTTCATTTTATGGTATGTTCCGTACAAATTCCGTTTTCATGGGCATTGTTAACCAATTCCTGCTGCTGGAAATGGCAATTGCCTTATATTTAGTTATTTCTTTATCTTCTGTATCAAAAAATTACCTGGAAGAAATTACGGGTTTTTTTGTAAGAAAGCAATTGAAAGGAGGGAATTCTTCACAACTCCTTACTATTTCAGTTCCTGCTCCCTTGGTCACCCTGAGTTTCTCTAAGTATTCTAACTTTTTAACTTGGGCAGAAAGTGCATTTTAAAGGACTTGGGATTTCTTTTGACAGCGAACTTAAGGAGAAGGTTGAGGCAAATCTAACTCAAAACTCTGGCTAAATTGAGTCTCATCACAAGTTTTTTATTTCTCCATAATGTGACCTGACAGAAATTATAAAAGAACTTTGATATATAAGGCAACATTTATTTTTCTTCCTCCCTACAGGCAAAGAATATATTCGGTGTGTTTGCTACAGAGACAGAAACTTATCGAAATTAGTAGAAAAGCATACAGAGAGAAGATACATTTTATAAACACAAAGTTAGCACCACACCAAGCAGGGAGATGATTAAAAGAGAACTAGTTTGTATCTAATAGCTGCCTTTTTCCTGGGACATACCTGATTTCAAAAATCAGAAGGGATTTTGCTTCTTTAAAAAGCCAGAACTCTCTTCTGCCACTTTTTTTTTTAAGGTGTGATTCTTAAAATATACTAAGAAATTGCTGAGTGATCTCAATTCCTATTGATGTCTCAGGAGGCATTTGGAACTTTGTAGGAAAAAGCCAATAATTAGTAAACCACAAACTTAATTTCACTTTGTTAGTCATGCTTTATTTTTTTTCCAGACCATAAATTCTTCAGAAGAAAGACTGTAACACAAATGACATGTATTTGTGACTATTATCTATTACCATAGAATATATTTAGAATCATGATTCCATGGCACTCATTTAACCTTATATATGTGTCAGGAAAATGTATCATTTTACCTGGAAAATTATATTTGAGGTTGAATTTGAGATACTGTAGAAGGTGTGGGATACTTGTCTCCATGTCAATATTTTAAGCTGGATGTCCCACGGCCTCAGAGGGGCTCTCATGATTGAGCTATCATCCCAGAAATCTTGAAAGAAGGGCTGTTTTCAGAAAGATTCCCACACAATCTAGTATGTCACAATTCAAAATGTTTTACTCAACACTCAGTGAGCTGATAATAATAATAATTTTGCAAACCAGAACTTCTCAAGGCTGACCTAGCTAGTTTTGCTAATGCCAAAGCTTTTCTGCTGACTGTTGGGAGCCTAATCTAGTCATAATGGGAATATCTCGAAGTAGCTGTAAGCAAAGTACTGGAAGGAGTATGTTCCCAGCAATGAAATGGTTGCGTATTTGATAGCACAAATCTGAAAGTGAAGTATCACTGAAGAAAATGTAAAATCAGAAGACAAGAATAATGTTTTTTTCCATTATAGAATAGATTTCAGCACCTAAATAAAAACCTGATATACCTAAACCTCCCTGTTTCAACTGTTAACCTCTTAGCCCTCAGTTACTATTAAATTAGCTAAAAAATAGAAAAATAAGTACTCTAAATATCAGGATAAAGAACTGCATTTCTCCTTTAGGGTGACAGTGTTTAATTACCTCTACGACCAGAAAATTCAAGGGAAAGTTAGGCAGTATCTCCACACCTCATGGTTTACATGATGGTTAGGATTGTGGGGAGATGGCAGAGGCAAGATTTTAAATTGGGTATTCCCAAGGTTGTCTGAGAGCTTTGAACACTGAATTACTGAGCTAAGTGCACAGAAGGAGGACGATTTTTAAAATGCTCTGCAGATCTTTGGAGATGAAAAATCTGCAGTGTGATTTAGATGCTTAATTTTCTCCTTGGATTTGGGATTTATTGGAAATAAGGGCAGTTAGACTGAGTTAGCAGAGAAAATCCACTCAAATCACTTTTAGGAATAGGAGAGCAGTGGGGTGGAAAGCAGCCACAGTGGGGATGAGCCAGAAGTGGTGCTTCTGCCCTGCCCGTCATATGAACCACAACTCATACACTGTGGCGACAGAGTTAAAAAGTCAGGGAGGTAAAGGCCTCCTGGTTGCTGTTGATGCATTTACTTCTGAAAAACTGATGGGGGTGACTTTAAAAGGGAGGCATTTGCTGAAGGAGCAATGACTTTTGCAGTACAGGGTTTGGAACGCCATAAAAGAAATACAGCTACTCTAGTGGAAAATGATAAAGAAATGGATTTCAATTAGGCTTGTACTTCAGAAAGAGGAAATTCTGGCAACTTCCCAGAAGTCGTGCTAGAGAGCCTTCAAGCCAAAGAAACATAAGAGGAAAAGGTAAATGTAAAAAAGACAATGTGTACTTGGACCTCTAGAAGGAACTTGCACTTTACACCCTAACCATTCCCCAGCTCATCTCTGTGTATTTGTGTTTTCTCTCTCCTTATATTTCTCCCTGCTTTCCATGACTATAAAGTAATTAGTTACTCATATCCCTCACTCTTCAAGTATATTAAAAATCAGGGATTTATTTGAGTGTACTATTATCATTATTAATGGAGCTACAGCTTTAAGTAAGGAATGTTTACTTAGACATATCAAGTATTCACTATAAAAGCAATTAAGGAGTTTGATGTTCACAGTTAGGTATTAATATTAATGTGTGAGAAACTGCTTCCGAATCATTTAGAGGTGGTTAGGAAGGCCTCTGGGAGTGAGACAGCCATAGAAAGCAGTGACATGATTATAGCTGTATGGGAAAATAATGGAAACAGCTACTCTCTGAGCATCCTCAATAGGGAAGGAGTATCCTCAAAAACTAAATGAGTGTGACTGTAAGTGGCAGCTTTTAAGTTTGATTTGCCTGCTATAAAGCATTTTACAGTAGTAAATGTCTAGAGTCTTTGCACTCAAATGTGTTTTTATCACTTGTCTCCAGATCCCCTTATGGATAGTACAATTAACTGCACACATGAAACAAAATGGCATGACAATAATTTGCAGACCATTATGATCTCAGAATTGGAACTGTAATTCTCAACTTCCGTTCCTGACACTGACCTACTGCCAGACCTAGGGTTAGCCATTTAACTATTGGCTTGATTTTCCCAGCTCTAAAATTAATGGGAAAGTTCAAATGTGTCTCAGGATGTATTTGGGGGGTTAATCAATAACACCTTTAATGTTCTCTCAATGTTGTATCAGTAAGATATAAACTTTATTTGCTAAAAATATGTTTACACTGACTAGTACTCTACAGACACTCCATTTACTATGCAGTCTAAGAGGATAAAAAATGAATGAAAAATTAGAAAACAAATTAGAATAAAAAATTATGATCTCTGAAGGATGACAAGAAATCAGCTTTGTTATGAAGCTCTGTGAAGTCTTCCCTTTTCCATTGCTTCAGGAGATTTGCTTTTAGATTGCTGTTTCTTCATTCTCAATGGCTTCACAGGAGTGATTTTGGCTTGAGAATAGAGTAAATCTTTTCGGTGCAACTTTTTTGGTTCTGATTGCCTTACTGGAACAGATTTGGCATTTTGACATTCAGCAGGTATTTTATGCCTTTCTTTACTGTATGCATGTTTTCATGATTGTGTATGCAAAAAAAGTACAAGGAGGTATGTAAGTGAGGGATGTATATAAGTCAGTGTTTGTGGGGGAACAGTGTAATGGAGAGAAACATGACATTCCCATAGCAACAGCGGCAAAGCCTTTTATGCTGATGTTGAGTAGAAAATTACCAGTAATTTAAAGGACAGCAGAAATAAGCTGTACGTGATTCCAAAAGAATTCCTTACCTTTCTAGAAACAAGTCAATTGAAGGTCAGTGTCAAACCCCAGTGCTGAAGAACATTAATATAGAGCTGAAGGAAGATATTTAGTACTTACATCACTTAGATAGAGCATATTGTCACACAAATTAAAACCCACAATTTATACAAGCATTTCAGAATAATATTACCTCTCTCTTTTCACTCCACAAATATGATTTTTCTTAAAAACAAAATGCCTATCTTTCTAAACAAACTTAATATCAAGCCTAAAATTTTTCCTTTTTGTCTATCTTAAAGATATATTGACATAATTTCATAGTGGTTACTGAAGTCTAGTCTTGTTTCCCAATGTATTTTACATCTTGTATCTGTTAAATTTTGTGGCTAAAGAGGTTTTTATTTTTATGAGACCAACATTTTTATAGGTATAGAAACAAATATCTAGATGCCAGATGCAAAACAACGTTCCAGCTTCCCTTTTGTGAAAATTTCTGTAAAACCTAAGTAATTGCACTGTCATCTGTATTTCTACTTAAAATAGCAGACAGATTAAAATTGCAGACAGATCAGTAATATTACTGGAGAATCTGTAAGTGGCAAAAGAGTCTGCAAAAAATGCAGTGCTAGTGCTTCTATCTAAATCTTAGCTGGCTATAATTTTCCAAATCAGTCATTTCATGCAGTGCTCTGGTGTTATTTACATCACGTTATACCACAAGAGAAAAACAGCTATTTAAAAGTTTGTGCATGAAACTATTGTCCAATAAGCAAACCAGTTTTATCTCCAGCTAATAGCAGCCTCACAAACAATTTCCAAAAAGTCATATTGGAAAGAGGTGCTAACAGCAACTCGTAAAATTCTCAGTCTTTTGACAATGATGTGCAGCCATTTATTTTCACAACCCTTTGCCAGCTACCCTTTATCCCTTCGGCTAGGTTTATTCTAAAAAGGAGAGTCAAGGTAAAGCATTTTGTAACTTTAAATGTTAAAGCTACCGCTTAGAGCGCTTCGGGGAGTATCACTTCATCATGAAACTACTAAATTACAGGGACATATTTATCTGTCCGGGTAGTTAAATATCACCCACAGGCCTACGGTTTATTGGCAATGCATTTGATGTTGATTCTAACTATCCCATTGCTGACATAAAAGCAAAAGATTTTTCTTCTTTAGAATTGGCAATCACTGACAAAATAATGCCAAAACAGGCATAAATTAAGAGGTTGATCTGAAGCCCGTTGCCCCTAATGATAGGACACCTGTATTTGTTATTTGATTATAGTGAGTACCAGTTCTTTAATAATTCTCATGGTGATCCAGCAGGTCAGGTCCTGAGCCACAGTCATAAAGAATTCTTAGTGTGAGTGTAATATTTATGAAGACATGTGTGAGATGCTTCGATACAACTGGCACACCTCAGTCAATTGATGTAATGTTTTGTTGTAGATATGTATTGTTTTATGGTGTTCTTGAAAACCTTGAGTTTCCTCCTTGTTATCTTTGACATTTCATTGTAAATAAATTCCCTTCTGCTTTTTCAGTTTGATCCCTGACCCCTCCTTACAGTTCCTCAGTCTTTCCTATACCTGTGTCAAGAAATTGTTGGAATCAGACCAAACCACATTCTATTTCATTGAATACTACACCACTTCTAGCAGAATTAATTATTCAGATACGTAGTACACTACCAAACACTTTTGCTGTTCTGCATAGTACTACTGGAAAGACTACAACCTCTCATGCCCTCCATCAGTCCAGGAAATCCAAACCTACTGTTAGCTACTAATTCAGCATGTGTTATTGCAGTGTTGGTGCAGTTTAAGTCAGTGTCATATTTATTAGTTTCTGTAAAATTCTCAAAAAGATTGGATTAAAGACTAATAACGGTATGTAAGTGTTGACCATCATTATAATAACTTTGTGAGATATGAGATTTATTGAAAGATTAGTTGCAAAGGACTCTAGTGCCAAAGTTTGCAGATTGCATGTGAACTGGGGCAAAAAACGTTCCTCCATTTACAGTGTAATGCTCTCATAGTCAAGTGGATAACTTCACAGGAAGGAGACAGAAATTAGGCATTTTTGTGACAACGATATGAAACACTGAACCTCCAGTAAAAATTGTATAGGTGAATTTCCTATAGATTAATTCCACAGTCCTCATCAATACATAAATGTAAAAAAGACATTTGACCTGTTAACTTGTTCTACTAACACCCATGAAAGTGCTAAAAATCTGTGTAGTGGGCGACGGCAAAGGAACGCTTAAAACAGTGGGTAAGAATTACAGGAAGACTTTCACAGTCATTTCCTTCTGGGTTTTCATTAAACCAGAGGATGATGATTTGAAAGTAAATATAAAATGCTTTAAAATGGAAATATCTGATATTTAATGAAAAAAAAATACAGGAGATCTGGAGCAAGGCTAGTCACAGTATATTACTTCTGTTCAAAAGGCTCTGACATTTGTTACATTATCTGCTCAGTGTTCATTTTGAAATCAATCAAATGCATTCTCAATACAGCTATAGGTAAAATTATTAATATATTTTTTAGTTTTGCAAGGATTATTCTTGGCTGAAAAGAGGATTACATATTAGTAGAATATTTTTCCCTAGTCTTTGTAGTGATGCTGAGTTTTCTACACCATACTATGTTTTCCTGTCTTCTCATTTTTTGGGACATGTTGCTTTATGCTGCAGAATTAATGACTATATTTTGGAGCTCTACTGTCTTTCTCTGGGTAGTCAGGAATAAAAAAAGAAAGCAGTGAACTTGATCTTTGCTTTTGTCAATGTAATTATGTGCAATTTGCTGCCTTACCTTTGATATTGTTCTCATTTACATTATAGTTTTTAATTTACAGGAGGGCAAGCACAAATGAAATACATTACTAGTTTCTGATTAACTTCCTGCACATTCTACTGGAAGAGTACAATGCTACCTTTATGCAAAGATGAAATCCTAAGCTTATCTCTTTTCTGCATTGATGACAGAGCTTGCTGACCAATATATTAAAATTATGTATAAGAAAAACCACTTCCTTGACTGTTTGTTCATACTGAATCCAACTCATTCATTATGATTCTATATCTGAAAGTACTGACTGCAAAATGTGGGTTTACAAAATCAAATAGCATACTAATATTTACAGAAAATGTATGTCTTTTGATATTTGGGGGTAATGATTTTCAGAATAAGGTCTGAAATCTGAAAACTGAAATCAGCAGAAATTTTGCCCCTTACTAATAGGAACAGAATGTCATGGTCATGTCAGCCTCTGACCCATCTGCTGATTTGTCCTGACAACTTGAGGAATCACTTCCCTAAGAATTACTTTTCGTTTCTGTAAAATGAGCTTATGAAAGGTTACCTAGCTGGTTTTCTGCAACATGGAGAGACATGGAACTAAATGAATTGACTGTCATTCTCGTTGGCTTCTTCAGTGATAGACACCATTTTAGAACTCATTCATCAAGAATCACCTATTATTCATGCAGTTTTGGCTACACAGGTGCCCAGACAAATGAGGTTTCAGACTTAACAAGGTTTTGATGGTTCCATCACTTGCTAAGTTCCTAAACTTTGTGTTTTAATAAGAGCATTTTTATAAGACCAGTTATAAAAAATCCCTAAGCATTATAATATTGAGCACTACAGTGCTGCAAGATAGGTCGTCAGTGCTGGGAATGGAAGACTTTGGCAATCAGCGCCCGCATCTCATGAAAAAAAATTTCATTCATGTGTTGGGATTTTAAACAGATGCGATGCTAAATGTTTGCATGCCTGCATCAATAAGAAACAAGAAAACAAGAGTTGTTCAAATCTTCTGCAATCTGACATTAAGTTTAAGGACTTTCAGCTGAATTTGCAATTATTTACATAGTCAGAGGACCACCTATCAGCCAACTAGACCAGTTTCTACCCGGTCATCTCAGGGAAAAAAAATTTCCTGTAGAAAACATCTCTACCCAGTGTGGTCTTACTAGAATTCAGCTGCAGCTGAGTACAGCGCTTTGCTCCACGATGTAGTAGGGAAGACCTTTGGTACTTCCAAATTCAGATTCAGAGCTGGTACCTGACCTCTGAGGTTGAGACTCCTGAACTTTGCATTTTGTCATTGACCTTGTCTACATTTTGTCTAAGACATCATCATCAAGGAGAAAGATAATGATGGTACTGCTTTCTAGATTTCAGCCATTCTAAGTGTTAGATTAGGGCTGCATGCCTAAAACTTAAACAGCTGTGTTGCAATTTGCTTTTTCTCCACCTGCATCTTCTGATGCTGTCAGCTGCGTAACAGCCCAGCTTTACCATACAAATTATATGTCACCCTCTTCCTCACCTTTGACTGCTTTAGAGCCATAAAGTGGGAGGTGCAAATCCTTCAACTCAAAGATTCACAAATGATTCAAACTGGAGAAGATTGCTCGGGTATTTTGCTTCTGGAGTCAGGACTCTGGGGTGTCAAAACCGGACAATGGTGCCATCACTGGAAGTGTTACTGACTGTAAATTTTATGCTAAATTTCATAATGTAGAGGCCAGATATGTCAGTTAGATACTTCCGATACATGAGATGATTGTCTTCTGGAGACATACCTCCACAATCATCGCGAAGGGAGCTGAGGGTGACTGGCTTAAAACCTGTTAACTAAATCCTACGCATCTGAAGTTTGATGTCATTTGCTTTGTTCTTTCTGTTTTAAGATGTGATGCACCTCACGTGTCAGCCTGTCCACAGAGGAGAATAGAAAAGAAATGGGTAACAATATGATCAGGAACACCCAACAGGAATGTTGTGCCAACTGGTGGTCTTGTACTGACAAGTGGTCTGTACTACAAGCTCCCAAATGTGAGCACCAAACATAATGCCTGAAAAACTGGCATTCCTCCAATCTGATCCCTTGCTTGCCCCAAAGATTCAGGTGTTCCTGGAGGTCTCTGATAGTTGTATGCAAATGAAAAGCATATTATCAGATCTGAACAGAAGAGGATAAGACATGGAAATATATAGAGAAAATGGAAAACCCTCAAACATGAACTGAAATGTTGAGGCTGATGACTAAAAAGATGCCTAGGTTTGTAAATGTGTCTGAAAGCATACGGACCCCATAAGCTTAGTGCTTCTTAGTCTGCAATCAGAACAAGCCCCAGGCTTATTGGTTTGGACAGGCATTTGTTACCAAACTGCCATTACAGTGTGTCTTTAATTCCCTGCACCTCATTCAATAGTTTCTTCAGTTATCATTTTTCATCATTCGTCACTGCCCTACTGCCTCAAAAACATCACGTCCAGCAACAGAGATGAATGGTTTGAAAGATAAAGGTTTCTGTGTACCTTTTATCAGTTTAAAGTTTTCCAGCTTTTTATTAACACTTCATTACATTTACCGTCATTTTGAGCAAGACTGTTATGGTAAATAATTACATTTTAAAAAATGTGTTACTGGGTGAAACTTGAATACGAGTGTTCAGTAACCAAGTACCCCACTTCATGCCCTTGTTTGTGCTAAAGATAACTGGATCAACACTTCCACAAGTTGCATACTCAGGTGCCCTCTAGAGAGATTATTTTATTTTGCATACATATACATGTATATAAAAACTGTGTAAGACATTTTTCACTGGAACCCTTCTACGCTTGACTTTTACTATAGGCAAGTAAGTATATACTGTACATCGTTAATAGTAACAATTTGTAATTCAGGAAAATGTCAGAAACCATAGCAGAAATTAGCATGTTATTTTGCTAAGTGCTGGGCAAAAATTATAAGAAAGCTGTTTCAGTGCAGAGGTTTGTAAATTAACTCGTTGCATGCAAATCTGCTATTCAGAACTTATGAAATTATTTGTAAGATCAAAGAAGGTAGAGGCCTTGTTTGTAAACAGAACTTAAATTCTATTAAATAATAAGTAAGCCCCAGTGGACAACTTAATCTTGTTTCAGTTTCATTTATATTTGTTCCCTGTTCATTCTGCAGTCCAGATAGCCTAAAAATAATGTCATCTCTTGGCTGTGCACTGAATAATCCCTCTTTGTGGAGTCCACATCAGAATGCAGTTGACAGTGGGTGCATAACACAGCAGCAGGCTATAGGGAGAACTTTTGGGATATCGGTCTTGGCCTGGAGAGCATCCTGCAGTGAACCTCTCAGCAGTAAGCAGGAAGAAGTGCTTAGCACTGTCTTCATGTTGACCTCACCAAAATTACTACTGAAGGCAGCCAGCCTGCTTTGCTGGTTCCTCAGGCCAGATGGGGAAGAATGGTCTTGCTGAAGGAGTGTCCTCTGCCTACCAGTTTACTTGCTCATGCACAAGTCTATAGTCTTCTCTACACCCAGACACTTTTGTCTGTGCATCTTTTGCCATGTACAAAAAGTCTCTACAAGCAGGATTCCTGTAAATTGCCAGTGCATGGTAAGTTTTTTTCTGTTAGCAACAGGTGTCAAGGATTGTCTCCTTACCGACCTAAACATTAATATTGTTCCCACTGAGCCACCTAATGAGCCCCTGTTAGCTTGGAGGTATCAGCCAGTTGGAGTTAATCTCCTTTATTCCTTTTGAATCCTTGAGTTGATAACCATCAGACTCTCAACATTCTTTCTATGTTTTTACTTTTGCATAGCTCTACCTTACATACTTTCTTACAGCTCAAGCAACGGATCTCTCTGTAAAATCGAGTCAGTATCACTCATCTGTGATTCACAAACCTGAATCTTGTGTCACAGACAGCTGAACTGCAATCTTGTAGATTACTGGCCTATTCAGAAAGACTCTATGTAGCAGTTTCTCTAATATAGCTTTGCCATTTTGAAAGGATGTCAAGCAG
>NW_010402804.1:0-4497 GCF_000710305.1 Buceros rhinoceros silvestris | reverse complement strand
CAGGAATGTTTTCAAGAGGAATGTTTTGAAAATATAGAGGTTGCTACCAGAATTGCAGTTTGTGTGTGGAGAATCACTCGTAAAGAATGTAGCATTGCAAAATGCTCTTGCATCCCTCATGCCTGGAGTACAGTATTGAGCTTGTAGGTGTCTGATAATTAAGAGGAATATGGCCCAAAACACAGAGATGTATTTAAATCTCTGAGGGAGTATTAGCTTCACAGACTGTTAATCTGTCTTGAGCTTTCCTTGATCTCCCCAAATCCCTTTTCCCTTTGCTTGATATTTTCGTTTGTTTGTTTGTTTGTTTTAAACCAGGAGGCTGGCTCATGGTTACCAGCTCTGCTGAAGCTACAGTTTCAGCTTCCTGGTCAAGACTGTCCTTGAATTAGCAATTCCTCAACTGTTGAAGTGGACAAAGAAACCTGGAGCCTCCAATTCATTCTGCAGTTTTTGTTGCCTTTCAAAGTCATGGCTACGGGATGGAAAGGGACACTCTGTCTTGTCAGAGAAATTAACATGTTGCATTCCTTTTGCTTGGCACTGGTTATTCAAATGATCTGGTAATAAGAGGACTTGTTCTCTCTGGGACCTTTGCATGAACACCTAAACAGACTGTCCTTGTTCCAATTTATAGGATGGTCTAAAGGCACAGTGAGCTTTAGCACTTCTTTAGGGAGTTATCCTTTGGACAGAAATACTGGGGGTATTTTGGGGCACAATCTTGGCCAAACAGAGGCATAATGAGCACCTTTGTTATTTTCTTTCTTTTTCGCTTTCATGGAGTCTCAAGGTCCAGCTGGCCCTTTAGGCTCAGCTTCCTGGCATGTACTGTGAACTGGTGGATCTGGAACACTTCTAAATACTTTTCTCTGGGTGAGTATTCTGACCGCTTCCAATCCTACAGTGGAGCTATTCCGTGGGAACTAGGAACATAGGACTACAAACCGAAATTGTCCCTGAAAATTGGTCAGGCTCTTCTCTTCTTCTTAGCCTTCCTTATAAGTTTTTCTTCCTGTCAGAAGGAATACTCGACTTCTGGACTACAATGTAGTTGCAGAATGACCCAGAGCTGTCTAGCATTTCCTAGGAGAGAGGGTTTACTTTTTTTTCTTCTGGCTGCTAGATGACAAAATGATGGCAGATTCATGGAGGTAGTATTCATTAGAGTAAGTAGCTGAGCAGAGTGTTCATTGCACACATCTGGTGAAAACAGAGAATGAGTCCCTTAGGTGATAGATGTAATAGTACCATTTATTTTTGTCTACTGTGTGTGTTGCATGGCTTCTATCCCAATTCTTTCTCTAAAAGAGATCTGATGTCGTATTCCCTCTGTTCTTTACCATGTCAAAAATAATATCAAAAAAGAACTGCTTGAAATGTTAAAATAATTTTCGTATGTCATAAATTTTCTAGCTCTTTGAAGGTTCCACCCTATGAGGTTTAGAAGATGAGAACTTGGGTCTGGTTTTGAAATATTTTGCTTAAAGCAATATCTTTTGTACTGGTTGCAAAAATGTGGTTTTCATGTTTAATTTTTTTAACATCTGACATTCATTAATATTACGGCTAGAAAAAACTTTCACTCTTGAAAACATGAAAAAAGTGAGTCTAAATATATTGTTGTCACTAAGGAAGTCTTAATCTTGAGCTGAAAATGAGATGGATTTTTCTGATTTATTTAGAATTCAGTCACTCATCAACTTTATACGGAATGAAATTTGCAAAGGACTTCTGGAAATCAAGCTCTGTTTTCTTGTTTGAAACAGGCTGCCTGTTTACGGATATGGTTTTTTGCCATACAGTCTGTGTATTTCTCGACTCTGTTGAGCATTAACTTTCTAGGGATATAACAAATAAAAGAGGAAGATCTGGACAGATAAATTTGCAAAACTGCCCTCGTTATCGTTGTAATGTAGATAATTGTAGATTGAGCACTAGTAGAAGCTTAGTAATTTCCCAAACTGGGGAATAAAATGTTTCATAATCCATAGTTTTCAGAGTATGTGATACACACGTATAGCATGCAGAATGTTACAGTTGTGCTCTGGGCTTTCCTGGGAGTTTTTTGTACATGTTTTGTGCCCTTTTTTGAGTAATGGCACAGTTCCACATTACTGTTCTGTCCTCTTTGGAATGGTGTCAGCCATTTCACAGACTGACGGAAATTACTTCTTCCAGTTTCAAAATTCCTCTCCTTCTGGGAGAGCTTTACTTCTTGCTGTCTTACATTAACACTGGGAACATTGTAGTTTTATAGGTTCCTCTGTTTTTGAGTGTTCAGTTTTTTATGTAGGCTGTTCCATATGAAGTGCAAAGATAAGTCTAGAAACTGAATGAATTTTTCACAGTTCCACCAAATTTCAGCAGCTCGTAGCTATTTAGCTTATTTATAACTGTCTGATAAACTGTTTTATGTAACATTTAGTACAGGCTTTCACAGTTCCCAAGACAAATACTGCTTTCTATTGAAATGACCAGCAGAAGCACAAAGCAGCTTTAAACATACTCATTTATTTATTACATTATTTTAAACGAGCTGGGAGTCCTTTCCAAACCGTTATTCATGTAAAAACCTTGATACAGATCCTGAGCAGAACTTTTTGAAGGTCAGCTAAGAAAACCTGAAGAATTAATAGGAAAGTTTCACTTTTTGGTCACTTTTAGCAAATGAGCTTTTAGAAAAGTTGAGGTAGTCACTCAACAGCAAAACTAACTCCTTGAGTTAGTTCTTCCCTTATGAAGAGAAGTTCTTAAGGATCTTCCAAAATCAGATTTCCCCTAATATTTCCTTGATAATTATTTCCTGTATTGCACTGCATGACATGCCATGAAAGATGACTGTCAGTAATCATGGTGCTTTATCTGCTGGGAGAGGGGAAAATCATTGACTTATGAATCAGTGTAAAGTTTAAAATACGAGTGGGGACTGGTGACAAACTGTGTTAAAAAGAAAAATCGTTTGACCCATAGATTGAAATCTCACTAAGAATAGAAATGGCTCCAAGATTATCAAAGAGATACAAGGGGACATAGCAACGTATCTTGTTGAAATCTTAGTTATCCATGCATTGTTACAGGAAATAAACAAAGAGAAATTTAATGTTAGAATACACAAACTGTAAACAAACACCACAGCCCTCTGGCATCGCTTAGATTTAGTGAGACAATGTCAGGACCGGAATATTAGTATAGAGCCTGATCAGGAAAGTTGTCAAGAAGAAAACATTATATAATAGGGCACTCAGGAGATGAGAGAGGAAGCACAGTGGATGCTGAGTGGAATATAAAAGGAAGGGAAGTGAGGGATGTTGTGGGAGAGGTCTATCCTAGGTCCTTGCACTAGTGGGCAGATTGTGTTTTCCTCTGAACACAGGATAAATATCAGAAGGTATGATTGGTAACAATAAACTTTCATTACTGGATTACTTGGTGGAGAAACATTACACCAGATCACATCTTTTTTTTTTTTTTTAAGCGATACTTCTAAAGTTCTTGTAAAGTGCAGAATAAAGAATATACCAAGGGTTGGTAATGAAGATCAGTTATTTCAGATTTGATTTTGACTAAGTCCCGAAGCCTGATTGAAAATTGGAAGCTGGAAAAAGTAGTTTATGTGAAAGTGAATTTAAAGTGATAGCTTTCATGTAACTAAAGAAAAGAAACAACAGCAAAATAATGGCAGTGGATTTAAAAACCAGCAAAACAAAATGGACCTCAGACTCGGGTGCTGTAGATCAGTCCTGACAAGACAGAGTTCTCGTGAGACAAGGGAGTTTAGGACAGTGGGCAGTTTCTAAAAAAGACAGTATTAAGAAAAATCATATGAATACAGGGGCTATTAAACATAAAGGTGAAACCATCACCTCAGGAAGACTTTCTGCTGAATATTACTGATGATACTGCTAATGAGGCACTCTTTCTCAGTGCCTCTACCACTGCCTGTTATGAGATGAATCTTTCCTCTCAGCCAGTGGACTGTTCTTACCTTCTCATGATGACAGTGACTTATCACACAGAAATTGAAGAATAATGTAGACCATTATCTAGCTGCCTATCCCAAGTATAATCTGGATACTGTAACATTTTAAACCGGCACATGGCCAGCACAGAATGGTTCAAATAAACTGACATTTTTTCACTTGTTCCTGAATTCTATGACATTGCAAATAGAGGTTTTTTTAGCTGTAGCCTGAACTTACCATGCAATCCATTAGGTCAGAAAGAAAATACTATAATGGTGTCCAGGTTTGAGCTAAACTTCCTGGTTTGAGCTGAAACTTCCTTGTTTTGAGTCCTGGACCAATATAATTATTCCATGCAAATATGATAATTCCACATTTAACTGGTTAAGAGAGTCAGGTGCAATGTTACGTGTCAAGGCTTTAAAAAACGCAGCAGCTCGGAGGAGGTCCCTCTTGGCTCCTGGACTCTCACGAAGAAAGAAGAGCTCCCACAAATCTGCTTAGGCCTGAGCAGGCCATGTCCAGACTGCCG